>NC_056733.1:1705045921-1705333591 GCF_019279795.1 Protopterus annectens
ATGACCAGGTCCAATATGTTTTCACCTCTGGTAGGGGAGTTTACCAGCTGATCCAGGGCATTTGAGTTGATGAATTCCAGGAAGCGCTGGACCTGGGAGTTTGTACTTGAGTAGTTTTCCCAGTTAACAGTAGGGTAATTGAAATCGCCCAATATCAGGGTGTTCGGTAGGACCTTCATGTTTTCCAGTGTCTCCAGAAAGGCAGAGTGGTGGTTCTGGATCATTGAGTGTGATCTGTAGCAGGCCAAAATTTGCATTGCAGATTTGCCCAATGTTAGTTGCACATGGATGATCTCAGAGGTATCATGCTGCACCACTAACCTGGAGGTGTAGGTATTCTTGATGAATATGGATGCACCCCCTCCTTTTGTGTTTTGGTCCGTGTTCTGTGGCCGAAATGTATGGCATGAGTTGTAGCCTGATAGTACTGGAGTGCTCTGTGGAGCCTTGAACCAGGTTTCAGTTACTGCACAGATGTCGACGTTCTCCATACTGAGTGCTTTGAGCGCATGCATTTTGAGATTTAAACTCCTGGTGTTGAGTAGCATAACCCTCATTTTTTTACTTGTGCTGTTTACGGAGGTGGGTTTGACTTTTGAGCCTTGCCTAAAAAAGGCACTATAGGGGCAGCAAGAGCCTTGGCCAGTATTCGAAAGCCTAGGGGTGGCAGGTGCAAGCTGTCTCTTACAAAGCAATGAGGCTTGTTGAGCATGTCGTCCCAGGCTGACAGACACTGGATCCCCCTTGAATGACACCAGAAGCTTAGCCAATTGTTGAAATTGATCATTTTTTCTTTATACTGCTGTATCATTCTTGGTGAGGGCAGGATGCTACTCAGGGTCAGGGTCATACCCGCCTGGGCTACATGATCAGAGAGCTCTTCCATGTCTCTTTTCATGTAGTCCAGGGAGGTACATCTCAGGTCATTCACACCAGCATGAACAATGACAGAGTCATATTTGTACTTGTTCTGGAGTGACCTGAGTGCTTGTGTTATGTGGCGGATTTTGGTTCCTGACAGGCAGCTAACAGTAGCCTTCTCCTTGTCCAGCCTAGTGAGTGGGACATCAGTGTGCCTGACTATAGAGTTGCCTATTACTAATGTGTTAGGTATGTTATTTCGCCTTAAGGGCTGTAATTGTGCGGCACACTGATTTTGTGTTTTATGTGTTGTCTGGTTTGTGACTGGAGGTGCAGGTTTTTTGGGTGTCTGCTTTGGAGGTCTCTAATGCTTTTGCAGGTTTTTATTTAGAGCCTCCGAGTATGATTTTGTGTATTTATGTGTATTTTTTTGCCAGTGCTGGTTTAGTATGTCTATGTGAGGCTGGAGGTGTGGTGCAAGTGTTAACCTTCTCCTCTTTCATAATTCTTGTTTTAAACTTCTTAAAAAAATCCCACAAGTCTCTTAAAATGTTGTTTCTTTTAACCCATAGTGCTTTCAATTTTGAATCTACGTATTTAGCAAGTGGCAGTGTTTTTGACCCTTCAGCAGAAACAATAGGACGAAGGGGGTGGTGGTCTAGATCATCCTTGTGAATTTTCGGGATCCCAACAATTGTCAGAATTCTTGGTTTGTCCACCTTTAAAAACCTAAAAGTTTTGTGGTCTATCAATCCATCTAACAGAAGTTCCTCAAGGGCCAATCAATTTGCCTATAGGCTATGTTGATTTCATTTTTAGAAACACTAGAATATCTGTTTGGGTCCCTTAAAATCTCATTCATTTTACCTTCATACATCAAGAAATCCATCAACACTATCCCCCCTCCCTTGTCTGGTTTCATAATTCTTAGATTTTTATCACACCTAAGTTAATTCAGAATCGTGTTTTCTAGTGGGTCAAGATTGCTCCTGTATTTTACTTTCTTTCCTAATTTCACCTTCCACCAAGTTTTCAATTTTTTTTTATTTGGGGGTGTAGTGGAGGATTAAATAAGCTTTTCCTTGCTAAATTAGTAGGTTTGTGGTTAGTGTTCTGGCTGAACATAGTCTGGAAATTAATTTTTCTTGTAAAAAGCTTGATATCAAGCAAAGTTCTTATAAGGTCACCTTTTTAAGCAGAGTAAATTTGATTCCTTTACTTAATAAATCAAAGTGTTCATTTTTTAAAACCACATGACTAAAATTATAAATACTAAAATCATCTTTAGGATGAGGGGGTGGTCTAGATCATCCTTGTGAATTTTCAGGATCCCAAAAATTGTCGGAATTCTTGGTTTGTCTACCTCTAAAAACCTAAAAGTTTTGTGGTCTATCAATCCATCTAACAGAAGTTCCTCAAGGGCCATATCAATTTGCCTATAGGCTATGTTGATTTCATTTTTAGAAACACTAGAATATCTGTTTGGATCCCTTAAAATCTCATTCATTTTACCTTCATACATCATGAAATCCATCAACACTATCCCCCCTCCCTTGTCTGGTTTCATAATTCTTAGATTTTTATCACACCTAAGTTAATTCAGAATCGTGTTTTCTAGTGGGTTAAGATTGCTCCTGTATTTTACTTTCTTTCCTAATTTCACCTTCCACCAAGTTTTCAACATTTTTTATTTGGGGGTATAATGGAGGATTAAATAAGCTTTTCCTTGCTAAGTTAGTAGGTTCGTAGTTAGTGATCTGGCTGAACATAGTCTGGAAATTATTTTTCCTTGTAAAAAGCTTGATATCAAGCAAAGTTCTTGTAAGGTCACCTTTTTTAAGCAGAATAAATTTGATTCCTTTACTTAATAAATCAAAGTGTTCATTTTTTAAAACCACATGACTAAAATTATAAATACTGAAATCATCTTTAGTAAATCTAAAAGGGCTGGTACTGTCCTGAAAAAATGTTAAAATTGTTAAAACCTAAGTCAGGGTGGTTGGTACCATCAGTTCTCAGTACCTCCCCCTCCCCTTCTTGTTTCTCCCCGAAAATTTGAATATTGCCGCCTTTGATAAACACCCCTGTTCTTCAACCTTTCAGATCTTCTTAAGGGGGGTTCACCACCAAAATCGTCTAATTCAGAGACAAGTTCACCTACCCTCCCATTCTCATTTAGGTTCATAGGTTCATAGGTTCATACTAGGCTATCTGCCCAAGGACATTTATAAGTCTAGCCCATAGTTATGTGGCTTTCGCCACCCCTTTAGTTTGAATAAAACTATGCCTATTATTTTGCTGTGCCTCTGTCAAGCAGTGACACTGAAGTAATCCCTGGGGTATATCTGCGCTCTCCCATCCATTGGTCAAGATTCCTCTTGAACAAGGCCAGCGAGGTGCTCTGCCTCACATGTACCGGGATTTTGTTCCACAGCATAGGGAGTCTCTGGGTGATGAATCTGTCCCTCCAGCACGTTCTATTAATAACCGTGTCAAGGTTTAAGTCTCCCGCCCTTGTGGTTCTGAGGGATCTAGATTTTTTGAGGTGAAGCATATTCATCAAATCTGGGTTTGACATGGCCTTATATGTCAGGCACAGGTCACCTCTGAGCAAGCGGTATGAGACTGAATAGAGCTGGAGTTCTTTCAGTCGGGCAGCATAAGACATATTTTTGAGATCCTTTATCCTTTTGGTGAGGAACTTTTGGGGCCTTTCCAGCTGCTGCAGGTGTCGGGTCAGATACATTCCGAATGGGGCATTGTACTCAATCATAGGTCTAATGAGTGATGAGTACAGGGGGACGATGACCTCCCTTGATCTAGATGTGAATCCCTTCATGATCAGGTGGGCAATGTAGAAGGTTTTCCTAACTACTTTAGCAACATGAGTGTCAAGCGAAGGCTACTGTCAACCTGGGTCCCCAGATCCCTGATGACTTCTTCTGTGCTCAGTGGATTGCCACCTATATGGTAGCCAGGGGTAACCTTGTTTTTCCCGAAGGGTATGACTATGCATTTCTTGGCGTTTAACTTTAGGCCATGGCTCTGGCACCAGTTATCCGTTTCTGTGAGGCCCTTCTGAAGGATATCTGTGTCAGATGTGTTTTCGACTATGGCACCCAGTTTGCAGTCATCTGCAAACTTTGTCAGCCATAACCCTCCTGTGTTTGCTTGTACTTCAGAAAAGTAGATGCCGAACAAGAGTGGACCCAGGACTGAGCCCTGTGGGACACCACTTGTGACAGGCTTTGAGTCTGACATGGCTCCAGCAACTCTGACCCTGTGGGTTCTGTCACTTAGCCAGTTTGCAACCCATCTTGTGATGTATGGGTTTACATTCAAGCTGATGAGTTTTTCGATGATACCCGAGTGGGGTATTGTGTCGAAGGCCTTTGCCAGGTCGAGGTAGGCTCTATGGACTGCCTTTCCCTCATCAATGGCCTTGGTGACTGCCTCGAAAAAGTCAACCAAGTTTAAAAGGCATGATCTGCCTTTGACAAAGCCAAACTGGGTTGGATCAAAAGTCTGCAAGTTCCCTATGTCTTTATTTATGAGTTCCATTATGATCCTCTCCATGGCTTTGCAGATAAGGCTTGTCAAGCTAATGGGACGGTAATTTCCAGGGTCAGTGGAGGCACCGCCCTTGTGAAGTGGGACCACAGTCGCCGTGCGCCACTCCTTGGGTATGTATCCTGAGGTGAGGCTAAGATTAAACAGCTATCCTAACTGCGGGTTTAATTCCTCATTGAGTTCATGGAGCACACAGCTGGGGACACCATCCGGTCCCATGGATGCTGTGTTTTTTGCCTTGGAGAGAGCAGTTCTCACCTGGGCGTTGGAGATGTTTGGGGGGCTACAATCCTCTGGTATAGATATCTCTCCTTTTGGCGGGGAGGGGGGGGAGAAGTTTGCACTGAACCTGTCAGCCAGTATGTTGGCAATGTGTGTAGGTTCAGTAATCTTCACATCATTTTGAACTAATTCTGAGCATATCTGGGAGTTTCCTCCTAGGTTTCTAACATAGCTAAAGAAGGCCTTATGATTGTCTTTTGAGTCCTTGGCGATTTACATTTCTTTCTGACTCTTCCTCAAAATTCCTCATCTCCCAAAACCTCCCTCCTGACGTTGGTTTGGGGTAAGTAGTATCACTTTTGTAATCATCAATATCCCTTTCTAGTTTCTTAATTTTCCTTTTTATAAGGTCATTACAATGACTATCTATTTCACTTCTGATATTATTGTACTTTGCTTTCTCTGCTGGGATAGTAAAAATAAGATCACTTTTTATACACTCATTCAAAATCTCAACTTCTTTTAATAAATCTTTCTTCATTTGATTGTTTTCTGCCATCATACATTTCAATACATCCAGCTCACATCTGTTAAAAATATCAACAAGTTCTTTGTGTGCACAGTAAGATGTCATTATCTGTTTTTTTAAGGAATTAAATTATGAATGAATTGGCTCTGAATACATGGCTGTGATAGGTTAACTAATATGGAACAGACGTATAAAGATGGACTTTGATTTCATCAGCTCACATCTGAAGAAGTTTTTAAATGAAAACGTAATGCTGACATTAATGTAGGATTTTGCTGTGTTTTCTTTTATTAAAACTCATGTGTTACTGAGTGCGCTGTCCAAGAGCTTTATTGCTTCGCCTTCCTAGGTTACTTTGGTTTTGGTTATGTTCATCATTATATCACTGTTGCAGTAGCTTAAACTATATGGATTATATCCTGGCAAGGATATGACAACCAACCAGCTTCTAAAGCTTAAGGGCACCTGCCATGCACTCTAACTGCTGTTCAACTCGAGTAAAGTGGTATAAAGTCAGTGGTTAGGGAACCAAACCTTCAGAACTTTCTTGATGTGGAGTTACATGCTTCCCAGAGGGCTTCAAGTGAATGGCACTTCTCTAAGCCTGGGCAGATAAATACCCTATTGGGGAATACCTTCCACTTTATCAGTTTTTGTGAAGCAAATTTGATCTTTTCTGTCAGAAATTGTTGCTAGGGACTAAGACTGGTGTTTTTAGTGAATGTTCATCATTCACATTGCATCAGTGGCATATGGGTTCAGTGCCTGTACAGACCAACACTAGCAGCTTTCCAGAGGTTAGAATCCCTGCCTCTGACTGCTGTGATAGGGGATTGGCTAAGCCCCATCCATCAGAGGAAGTTTAACCCTCTTCACAGAAAATCAATTGTTCAGTCTCTTAGTGCCAGCTGTAGAAGTAGTCTGCACTGGTAGATTACAGCTTCCAGACACTGATAAGATCCCTTTGGGAACTTTCCTTCCTCTTTATTATTATATACTTTTGATTTTTTCTTTTTATTTATATATGTAAAGATATACATATAAATACATATATATATATATATATAGAGAGAGAGAGAGTGAGTACCTGTGTGTTGACTTTTTATTTTATTCTTCTTGCTGTTTACTACTGCTAATTCCTCTGGGAATTCTAACTTACTATTGTCTTGTATGTATACTTAATACTATTTTTTGTGCATTCATGGTTTTTTTCCTAAAGCATTTTATGACTTATACTGGAAAACTGAAATTGTGTGGTATCAGTTTTACACTGGGCACTGCCTCATGCATGTAGAGCAGAGTGCCAAAAGGCCTGTTGTTTTTCTGCTTCATTTTAAAGTGCTGACAGGGAAAGTATTGCATTTTGTCACTCTTTTCTTCATTTTTGTATTTACCTTTGATTCAACACTGCTCTAACTATTTTAATCATTGAATTGCAATTTTACTGCAAATTATTTTATCTCTATTTTCTGTGGTGATGTTTTTTTCATTTCTGACAAGAGAATCTCTAAGTAAATGTTTGTATACTGTTTTAAAATGTTTCTAATTGATTTAAGGGCATATATTCGACCATGGAAATAATTGCGAATGATATAGTAAGCCTTCAGACATTGGACCCAACCCAGTTTGGTTTTGTCAAGGCCTATTCAATCTGGTGGAGTTCTTTGAGAAGATTACCAAAGCAATGGATGAGGGGAAAATGGTTCACACTGCCTACCTTAACCTGGCCAAGGCATTTCTCACAATACCTGACTCAGGCATTGTTGACAAACTCAAGAGGTTAGGTACAAACCCTTATGTCACCCAGTGGATAGCTAGCTGGCTCACAGACAGGACCCAGACAGTTAGAACCGGGGAGTCTACCTCTACAAAGAGGCCAGTAACAAGTGGAGTCCCTCAGGGATTGGTCCTGGGACTGCTCCTTTTTGGCATTTACTTCTCTGAAGTCAATGCCAGTGTCAATGACCTGACTAAATTTGCAGATTATTGCAAATTAGGAGCTGTCATTGAATCCCACACTGACACAAATGTTCTCCAGGAAATGCTGACACAGACAAACAACTGATGTCAGTGCCATGGACTAAAATTAAATGACAAGAAATGCATAACAGTATCCTTTGGGATCATCCATCCCTGGTAACTATCATATTGACAACACTTCCCCTAGAGTTGACCCAGTAGTCATGGACTTAGGGACACACATAGATAGTAATCTAGCCTTTGACCATCACGTGTCTACAATAGTGAGGAAATCATTCTATGTTGCGCAACTTATAAACAAAAGTATGGCATCTAGATCTAAGGAAGTCATTGTTCCACTGTATTTGGCATTCATAAAACCTATCATTGAGTACAATGCCCCTTCTTATGTACCTAACCAGAAATAGCCAGCAACTGTTACATCCAAAAAGGTTCCGCACTAAAAGAATTAGTAACATGTCCTATGCAGACTACCTCAAGACCCTAACCCTGTATTCTGTCTCCTACAGGCTGTTGAGAGGAGATTTATACCTGGCATACAGGGCATTGTCAGACCCTACTCTGACTGATCTCCTGCATATCTGCAAAGCAAACAATACAGACAATTACCCATTCTAAGGGCTTAAACCTTGCCCGTGATATAAATAGGACCTGCTGAAGAGACAGGTATGTAGCCCAGAGACTACCCTGTTTCTGGAACAGACTCCCCATCCATGTGAAGCATATTTCCTCCCTAATCCATTTCAAGTGTAACTTGGACAATTGGATGGGGAACAGGAAATTCATCCCTGGTTTGGCACCTATGCCTCTAATGGACACAAGCAGCTTGTGAAGGGTTCATCTGCCAGGCCCGCTTGTAAATGTTTAATCTCCCAAGCCCCTGCTTACACTTATCAAGGGTACCAGAACTTGTCAGAGATTTGGGATGCATAGCTAGGCTTAAAAAGGCCTGTGTAATCATTAGCCTACTAAACACCTATGAACCTATTTTGTCACTATTTGGACAAGTGAATTGTACTTGGTACTATTGTTTATTACCCTGTGCAGGTTGTAAAACTATATTTTATGCTTTTTAGCCCTATTTGCTGTGTGGGGACATATTTTATATTTCCTGTTACTGCTACCCTTAGTCAGCCCTTAATAGTAGCAGTATATTATTATGTGTGGTGTATTTTACCCTGACTTGATGGATGCTGATACAGCTGCCTCCCCATCAAAACCTGTTGCAAAAAAACAAAAAAAAACATATCTCAGCATACAGTTTGTCTATTTGTTGTTGGCTTAAGTCAGCCTACAGACCACTTACATTTTTCCCCGTTTCCCTCTGGTGTGAGCCCACAGTCCTCTATGGTATGGAGATCAGAAACATCCTCTGGGTTTGTTCAGTACCTGCTTCAGGTACAGGAAAACAAAGCACTTTAGGTGCAGGAGAGCTCTGGGGTAAGAGACTTCTTGCAAGATACAATACTCTCTCCTCAGATATTTTGTCCTCTAGTGTAGTTCGTGTTAAGAGGAAACAGAGACTTCACCACACAAGAGACAGTCAGGTTATTATCATGTATAGGGCTGACGTAGTTTCCTTAGCTAAGAGTGCTTCACAGTTAACTAATCGTGGAGATTCTGTTCCTATTCAGAATGACTGTGGAGCTTCCTTTTCTAGATATCAGTCTAGGGCTGCAGATTTTGATGGGGACTCTAATGCAGACAGTGGTGAACATTCCAAGTCCATCTAGTCTGATTCTTTGGAAGGTGAATAGGTTCCAAAATCCCAGCAAGTGTTCAGCTTTACACATATGCTAGCTAGGGTTAGATATGTATTTGGCTGGAAGCAATTTGGAGCTATGCCAGAGATTGTCAGAGTTTATGATCTTATTGGGGATGCAATTCTAAAGGTTTTAGTTGTTCCTTCTCTGTTACTGCCCTTAGAAGATGTCTATGAAACTGCATGTAAAACCTCTTTGGCTACTGAACCAGTTCCTAAGAAGGCTATAGGGTATCAGGGCAACTGGTGCACCCCCAACTTATAGCAATTATACCCTCTATGGTATTAAGACACTTGCGTCCTGAGAATCATTCAAAAGGGCTACTAATGGCAGTAGGACTCCTGTCTTCCTTTTTAAGAGATTCATCTATATCTGTCCAAGCAAACTTCCCTGTCTCCTCCTACCCTAGTTTAAATGCTACCTAAGGGAATTAAATATCCTCCCCCCAGGTGAATTAGGGAAATGTTTCTCTTTAAAAATCTTTTTGCTACCAGAGAAAGAAGGAACTTGGATACTAGCCCCAGACCTTTCTTTTCTAAACTCTTGCATCAAACTCCCAGAATTTAAGATGCTTTCTATGCAGTCTTTTACCTCCCATTCCAACTCTCAGTTTTCTAGTAACTCTGAATTTAAAAGATGCTTATCATCACATTACATTACTCAAGTATTTCAGATGCTTTTTTGTCTTTGTATTTTGTTTACATTTTCACTTTTCTGCTTTCTGCTTTACCCTTGACTTGCCTACAGCTACAAGTATGTTTACAAAATATCTGGCTCCAGTAGTAGCCTATTGCAGGTTTCAGAATATTCACATTTTTCCATATTTAAGCGACCTTATGTTTGCAGGATCTTTTATAATTTGTCAAGAATCTCTGGATTGAGTAAATAATTTTTTCTCCGTCTGGAATTTCAAGTCAACATAAACACTTTTTCTCATTATTTCTTACAAGACAGGGTTGCTAGGATGTCTCCTGTATTATCCCTCATGATGATTTTTTCTTCCTCAAGATAAAGTAGAATTTTACAAAGAACAATTTCTGATATTCTCCAACTAGTCTTTGACATATGGCAGGGAATATGTCAGGATTCTGGGTTTCATGACCTATACAATTTTCATGATTCCTTTGGCCAGACTTAATGTGAGAAAAACTAAATGGCTCCTTAAATCAGTTTGGATCCAGCACCTGCACCCTCTATCATATCAGATTCCATACTAGGATTTGTGAAAAGACAGTTAATGGCTAGATCAGCTATCCCTCAAAAGAGATAGCCCCTTTACCCTTCTAGTCCCTAGTTAGTCTGTAACCACAGATGACTCAGACTTTGCTTGGGAAGCTATATCCAAGGGGGTGAAAGTTCAGGTCTGTGGAGCAAGCAGAACAGACTGAAACACATAAATCCAGATAAACTGAAGAACCAATATTCTTACACGGAAACTCGATCAGTCCAAATCAGTCCAACCAAGGAACTTCTCACATATACCATTTATTAGACACACAATTCACAGTTGTAGACAAGTTGACCTAGGTTTCGTCTTGAACTTATACAGACTTCATCAGAACTAACACATCATGCTGAAACCACTTCCCTTTATAGCACTCCCAGGTTAATTGATTAACTACACTCCCACAAAGTTAAAGACACATACCCATCAGACCATACATATACCTAAAAGCATATGGAAGCTAAAACCATAATAAAAACATACTATAATGTTACATAAAAATAAACATATAAAAATATGTAAGATAAAATCAGTACAAAATGAATAATAAAATAATTTGATTTTGTCTAGATAAAAACTAATTTTATGGCAGAAATTTTAGCCCAGTATATATCTTAACCTTAGTAATGGGGCTAAACTAATATGGTCATTAATTCCAGGATAACTAGTGGCATTTAACCTTATTTGCCACTTAGTTTCACTAATATCTAAATGTACATCCAATATATGCCCTCGATTGTCCTTAATAACTTGTTGAATAATACAAAATTGGAATTCGTGACCTAAATTTATCTTAATATGTCTTGCCAGTACATTAGTATTTTTCATATGTTTAATGTCCAGCAAATGCTCCCCTATCCTTTCTCTAAGTATACGACAGGTTTTTCCTATATAAAATGCTGGACACTGATTGCACTTAGCTAAATACACCACATTTCTGCTATAGCAATCATAATGTCTATTAATAAATATAATTTCTTTCTCTAATTTAATCCTATTTCCCGATGTAAGAATATACTTGCATTTATTACATCTGCCACACTTAAAATTCCCAACCGGCCTACAAGACCTAGATGTCAATTTTATCTTACTGCCCTCTAATAGTTTTTTAAAAGATCTATCCTTTCTATATACATTAATAGGAGAGGCCCTTAATTTACTATATACACTAGTATCTAATTTCAATAAATCCCAATTCCTCTGTATTATCCTCACCATAGATTCCGTGTCACAATTATATGTGGTTATAAAAAACAAACCTTCCTTGATTTTATTTTCCTTTTTCACTTCAAATTCAACCAACAGCTCACCTATGTCTGTACCATTTTTTAATATGGGCTGATAAATCCCTCCCTTTCTTTTATCTATAATCTCCACCTTAATAGCTTGTACCAGGGTCTCGGGGTAACCTCTTTTCAAAAACATTCCTGTCATAAAATCTAGTTCCTTTATCAAAATTTAAGTAGTTATTAACCATTCTGGCAGCCCTGACCATCTGCCCTTTAATTATAGCCCTTTTCTGGTGGTCAGGGTGCCAGCTCTGATATTCCAAATAAGAATTCGAAAAGGTAGGTTTTCTATAAATATTTGATATAAGACTCCTTTTATCGTTATCAACTGTCAAATGGACATCTAAATAATTTATTTCAGTATAACTATAAACAAAGGTAAATTTTAAAAAATCGACCGGACTGTTAATATATTCCAGGAATGCTTCCAACCTCTGAATGTCAGCATCCCAAATTATAAAAATATCATCTAAAAATCGCATATATTTCTGGACGAATTTATTAAAATCACTTTAAAACACATATTCTTGTTCCCAATAGGACATAACATAATTTGCATAAACGAGGGCACACGCTGCCCCCATTGTTACTCCAGTAGCCTGCTTATAGTAACTGCCCTCAAAAAACAAAAAAAATGTTCTTTAATACCATGTCCATAAGGGATACAAAACATTTATTTGATCCTGATCAAATGACCCTATCTTATTTAGCTGATTCTCCAACCATTCTAGCCCAATATTATTAGGAATCACTGAATATAAATTACAAACATCAATAGTAAGTAAAATAGTTGAAGGGCCTATTCTCACATCATTTAGTTGGGATAAAAAATGCCATGAGTCCTTAGTAATGTAATTGAACATTTTTAACCCCCCTTGGAGATGAAAATCTAAATATTTACTTATAAAGCAAGTTTTATTCCTTTTACTATCCACAATCGGTCTGAAAGAAGCATCAATCAGACCCCTGTGAATTTTAGGAATGCCAAAAATATTGCTTATTACCGGAAAATTATTCACCAAATACTCAAAATCCATTTCATTGATTTGTCCTTGATAAGGCATATCCTTTAGCATCAGGTCGATCTTTGAATAGGCCACATGAATTTCATTTAAAGTTATTTCTTCATAGGCTTCCCCTGTTAACATCCTAAACATTTAGTCTGAGTAATCATTTTTATCCATAATCACTATTCCATTGCCCTTGTCGGGCTTCATAAAATGAATGTCCTTATCTGTGATAAGCTCATTAAGCACTACAACTTCTTCATCAGTCAAATTACTATACACATTTTTCACTTAAGCACTACAACTTCTTCATCAGTCAAATTACTATACACATTTTTCACTTTGTTATTCATATTGCCTTTGAAGTATTCCCGCATTTCTAACTCACAAGCCTTCTCAAACATCATCACTGTATTATTTGTGATAGGATTAAATTTGCTAGGTCTCTTTAAAACACTAGTATTTACTTGTCCATCCTGTAAAACACTCATTTTAATATTAATTTTCCTAGTTAAGTACTTTAAGTCAATAAGCACGTCAGTAATATTACCTTTCCTACCAGGAATAAAAGTAAATCCTTTAGATAATAATTCAGCGTGCTTAACTTCTATTGACTTACTAGAATAATTGTACACTTTAAAATCCCCATGTTGATTAAATATAATAATGGGTTCACTAGGGCCTGTAACATAATTCGCTTTTTGTATTAAATCAATTAACCCACTAATGTCTAAATTATTCTCGCTGTCTTCTAAAACGTTTATAACATTATTCATATCAGTATTGCTATTAAATAACAATCCAGCCTTATTATTTACTAAATGCAGATCAGTAATTACGCTAGTCTCAGGCGAAAAATTTGTTTCACTGTTAAAATAAACTTCATTTGTTCCATTAATAGTCACACAATTGTTTGCATCACAATAATTTAATCCAGATAAAACCATTACATCTAAACCATCATTCATTGTGGTATCTACAGTCTGATAAATACTTACATTTAATAACGAATCAGTCATTTCACTACTAGGGGGTCCATCCACCCCTTCAGTATCCATTGCTACTGTTAATACCTCCATGGGTTGAAATTCTGCTAACTCGCCAATGTTCCCTAACCGTAGTTTGTCTTCAATTTTACCAACCACACTTGATGTTCTCGACTGAACCGTCATATGGGCCGAACCACTGGACGCTTCTATCTCCAGTCCTGGCGAAAATCCTCATGCTGTTTTCGTTGCGGACCACATTTCCTAGGTCTGGCTCCCTGGTCCACGTGTCTCTCAGTCTCCTCTCTCATCCGTTGTGAGTAATTCCCTTCTCGGTTACGCAACCGTTCAGAACGCCTCGGACCCTCTTCCATAGCGTGTTCGTCATGCTGGAGATGCGCATCCCATCATGATGACATCATTTCCCCTTCTTTTTCATTTGGATTACCAGTTGCTGATTCCATGTAATTACGATTACCCTTAGACAAGGGATACACCCTCTGATTACGATATTCGTCAGTATCCCTCTGTATTTTACGTGTTTTCCTTTGGAATATAGTATAACAGTCATTTTCAACTGTATTTAAAATGTTTTGATAATTGGTTAAATAATGCTCGAAATTCAAATCGCTTAATATAGTGTCATTGTCCTGCTCCAATTCATTCATTAAATGAGCTATAACTTCGTCATTGTATTTTATCATTATTCTCATTAACTCCAACCCTGTTTGATCAAAAAGCTTGTGTACTTCCTGGATCATTGCCTCATTCCCAGAAATACCATTTGGGTATCTCCATAATCTTAGTCCCCGAGGCACTAGTTCTAGTTCAATATTCCTACTCAAATATCCGTTTTCTAACTGGAGCTTTTTCATAGTATGAAATTTCTTTTCAAAACTTTTTAATTGTTCTACTAAAGTCAGGTTAACATTTGAGCCTGTTTTATGACTATTTGAACCATTTTGAAAATCAAATTTTAGATTTTTCCACTGCATTTTATCCAAATGATTTTCCATAAAACCACTAGCTGCTAAAGCATTTCTCTTAGCGGTCTGTACATTGACATGTACATTGGCATTCGCCTCCTTATTAACAGACTTATTACTTCTTGTGGGAGTAGGCTGTGTTAACGGTAAGCCTAGACTACCCAAATTTTTGAGGGAGCCCAGGATGATGCCTGTTGTTGCTCCACCAAAGTTTTGATTTGCTCCGTATGCTCAGACAATTGTTCATTAATTTTGAGTAATAGCTCCATGATGTCTGAATTGGCTGCCCCAGATTCCATGATGCCAAACCAAAAATCCAGATAAACTGAAGAACCAATATTCTTACACGGAAACTCGATCAGTCCAACCAAGGAACTTCTCAAATATACCATTTATTAGACACACAATTCACAATTGTAGACAAGTTGACCTAGGTTTCGTCTTGAACTTATACAGACTTCATCAGAACTAACACATCATGCTGAAACCACTTCCCTTTATAACACTCCCAGGTTAATTGATTAATTACACTCCCACAAAGTTAAAGACACATACCCATCAGACCATACATATACCTAAAAGCATATGTAAGCTAAAACCATAATAAAAACATACTATAATGTTACATAAAAATAAACATATAAAAATATGTAAGATAAAATCAGTACAAAATGAATAATACAATAATTTGATTTGTTAATCCAACAATATAAGTTTATAAAATGTCTAGATAAAAACTAATTTTATGGCAGAAATTTTAGCCCAGTATATATCTTAACCTTAGTAATGGGGCTAAACTAATATGGTCATTAATTCCAGGATAACTAGTGGCATTTAACCTTATTTGCCACTTAGTTTCACTAATATCTAAATGTACATCCAATATATGCCCTTGATTGCCCTTAATAACTTGTTGAATAATACAAAATTGGAATTCGTGACCTAAATTTATCTTAATATGTCTTGCCAGTGCATTAGTATTTTTCATATGTTTAATGTCCAGCAAATGCTCCCCTATCCTTTCTATAAGTGTACGACAGCTTTTTCCTATATAAAACGCCGGACACTGATTGCACTTAGCTAAATACACCACATTTCTGCTATAACAATCATAATGTCTATTAATAAATATAATTTCTTTCCCTAATTTAATCCTATTTCCTGATGTAAGAATATACTTGCATTTATTACATCTGCCACACTTAAAATTCCCAACGGGCCTACAAGACCTAGATGTCAATTTTATCTTACTGCCCTCTAATAGTTTTTTAAAAGATCTATCCTTTCTATATACATTAATAGGAGAGGCCCTTAATTTACTATATACACTAGTATCTAATTTCAATAAATCCCAATTCCTCTGTATTATCATCACCATAGATTCCGTGTCACAATTATATGTGGTTATAAAAAACAAACCTTCCTTGATTTTATTTTCCTTTTTCACTTCAAATTCAACCAACAGCTCACCTATGTCTGTACCATTTTTTAATATGGGCTGATAAATCCCTCCCTTTCTTTTATCTATAATCTCCACCTTAATAGCTTGTACCAGGGTCTCGGGGTAACCTCTTTTCAAAAACATTCCTGTAATAAAATCTAGTTCCTTTTCAAAATTTAAGTAGTTATTAACCATTCTGGCAGCCCTGACCATCTGCCCTTTAATTATAGCCCTTTTCTGGTGGTCAGGGTGCCAGCTCTGATATTCCAAATAAGAATTAGAAAAGGTAGGTTTTCTATAAATATTTGATATAAGACTCCTTTTATCGTTATCAACTGTCAAATGGACATCTAAATAATTTATTTCAGTATAACTATAAACAAAGGTAAATTTTAAAAAATCGACCGGACTGTTAATATATTCCAGGAATGCTTCCAACCTCTGAATGTCACCATCCCAAATTATAAAAATATCATCTAAAAATCGCATATATTTCTGGACGAATTTATTAAAATCACTTTGAAACACATATTCTTGTTCCCAATAGGACATAACATAATTTGCATAAACGAGGGCACACGCTGCCCCCATTGTTACTCCAGTAAAGCCTGCTTATAGTAACTGCCCTCAAAAAACAAAAAAAATGTTGTTTAATACCATGTCCATAAGGGATACAAAACATTTATTTGATCCTGATCAAATGACCCTATCTTATTTAGCTGATTCTCCAACCATTCTAGCCCAATATTATTAGGAATCACTGAATATAAATTACAAACATCAATAGTAAGTAAAATAGTTGAAGGGCCTATTCTCACATCATTTAGTTGGGATAAAAAATGCCATGAGTCCTTAGTAATGTAATTGAACATTTTTAACCCCCCTTGGAGATGAAAATCTAAATATTTTCTTATAAAGCAAGTTTTATTCCTTTTACCATCCACAATCGGTCTGAAAGAAACATCAATCAGACCCTTGTGAATTTTAGGAATGCCAAAAATATTGCTTATTACCGGAAAATTATTCACCAAATACTCAAAATCCATTTCATTGATTTGTCCTTGATAAAGCATATCCTTTAGCATCAGGTCGATCTTTGAATAGGCCACATGAATTTCATTTAAAGTTATTTCTTCATAGGCTTCCCCTGTTAACATCCTAAACATTTAGTCGGAGTAATCATTTTTATCCATAATCACTATTCCATTGCCCTTGTCGGGCTTCATAAAATGAATGTCCTTATCTGTGATAAGCTCATTAAGCACTACAACTTCTTCATCAGTCAAATTACTATACACATTTTTCACTTTGTTATTCATAATGCCTTTGAAGTATTCCCGCATTTCTAACTCACAAGCCTTCTCAAACATCATCACTGTATTATTTGTGATAGGATTAAATTTGCTAGGTCTCTTTAAAACACTAGTATTTACTTGTCCATCCTGTAAAACACTCATTTTAATATTAATTTTCCTAGTTAAGTACTTTAAGTCAATAAGCACGTCAGTAATATTACCTTTCCTACCAGGAATAAAAGTAAATCCTTTAGATAATAATTCAGCGTGCTTAACTTCTATTGACTTACTAGAATAATTGTACACTTTAAAATCCCCATGTTGATTAAATATAATAATGGGTTCACTAGGGCCTGTAACATAATTCGCTTTTTGTATTAAATCAATTAACCCACTAATGTCTAAATTATTCTCGCTGCCTTCTAAAACGTTTATAACATTATTCATATCAGTATTGCTACTAAATAACAATCCAGCCTTATTATTTACTAAATGCAGAACAGTAATTACGCTAGTCTCAGGCGAAAAATTTGTTTCACTGTTAAAATAAACTTAATTTGTTCCATTAATAGCCACACAATTGTTTGCATCACAATAATTTGATCCAGATAAAACCATTACATCTAAACCATCATTCATTGTGGTATCTACAGTCTGGTAAATGCTTACATTTAATAACGAATCAGTCATTTCACTACTAGGGGGTCCATCCACCCCTTCAGCATCCATTGCTACTGTTAATACCTCCATGGGTTGAAATTCTGCTAACTCGCCAATGTTCCCTAACCGTAGTTTGTCTTCAATTTTACCACCCACACTTGATGTTCTCGACTGAACCGTCATATGGGCCGAACCACCCGACGCTTCTATCTCCAGTCCTGGTGAAAATCCTCATGCTGTTTTCATTGCGGACCACATTTCTTAGGTCTGGCTCCCTGGTCCACGTGTCTCTCAGTCTCCTCTCTCATCCGTTGTGAGTAATTCCCTTCTCGTTTACGCAACCATTCAGAATGCCTCGGACCCTCTTCCATAGCATGTTCGTCATGCTGGAGATGCACGTCCCTTCATGATGACATCATTTCCTTCTTTTCATTTGGATTACCAGTTGCTGATTCCATGTAATTACGATTACCCTTAGACAAGGGATACACCCTCTGATTACGATATTCGTCAGTATCCCTCTGTATTTTACATGTTTTCCTTTGGAATATAGTATAACAGTCATTTTCAACTGTATTTAAAATGTTTTGATAATTGGTTAAATAATGCTCGAAATTCAAATCGCTTAGTATAGTGTCATTGTCCTGCTCCAATTCATTCATTAAACGAGCTATAACTTCGTCATTGTATTTTATCATTATTCTCATTAACTCCAACCCTGTTTGATCAAAAAGCTTGTGTACTTCCTGGATCATTGCCTCATTCCCAGAAATACCATTTGGGTATCTCCATAATCTTAGTCCCCGAGGCACTAGTTCTAGTTCAATATTCCTACTCAAATATCCGTTTTCTAACTGGAGCTTTTTCATAGTATGCAATTTCTTTTCAAAACTTTTTAATTGTTCTACTAAAGTCAGGTTAACGTTTGAGCCTGTTTTATGACTATTTGAACCATTTTGAAAATCAAATTTTAGATTTTTCCACTGCATTTTATCCAAATGATTTTCCATAAAACCACTAGCTGCTAAAGCATTTCTCTTAGCGGTCTGTATATTGACATGTACATTGACATTAGCCTCCTTATTAACAGACTTATTACTTCTTGTGGGAGTAGGCTGTGTTAACGGTAAGCCTAGACTACCCAAATTTTTGAGGGAGCCCAGGGATGATGCCTGTTGTTGCTCCACCAAAGTTTTGATTTGCTCCGTATGCTCAGACAATTGTTCATTAATTTTGAGTAATAGCTTCATGATGTCTGAATTGGCTGCCCCAGATTCCATGATGCCAAACCAAAAATCCAGATAAACCGAAGAACCAATATTCTTACACAGAAACTCGATCAGTCCAACCAAGGAACTTCTCAAATATACCATTTATTAGACACACAATTCACAATTGTAGACAAGTTGACCTAGGTTTCGTCTTGAACTTATACAGACTTCATCAGAACTAACACATCATGCTGAAACCACTTCCCTTTATAACACTCCCAGGTTAATTGATTAATTACACTCCCACAAAGTTAAAGACACATACCCATCAGACCATACATATACCTAAAAGCATATGTAAGCTAAAACCATAATAAAAACATACTATAATGTTACATAAAAATAAACATATAAAAATATGTAAGATAAAATCAGTACAAAATGAATAATACAATAATTTGATTTGTTAATCCAACAATATAAGTTTATAAAATGTCTAGATAAAAACTAATTTTATGGCAGAAATTTTAGCCCAGTATATATCTTAACCTTAGTAATGGGGCTAAACTAATATGGTAATTAATTCCAGGATAACTAGTGGCATTTAACCTTATTTGCCACTTAGTTTCACTAATATCTAAATGTACATCCAATATATGCCCTTGATTGTCCTTAATAACTTGTTGAATAATACAAAATTGGAATTCGTGACCTAAATTTATCTTAATATGTCTTGCCAGTGCATTAGTATTTTTCATATGTTTAATGTCCAGCAAATGCTCCCCTATCCTTTCTCTAAGTGTACGACAGGTTTTTCCTATATAAAACGCCAGACACTGATTGAACTTAGCTAAATACACCACATTTCTGCTATAGCAATCATAATGTCTATTAATAAATATAATTTCTTTCCCTAATTTAATCATATTTCCTGATGTAAGAATATACTTGCATTTATTACATCTGCCACACTTAAAATTCCCAACCAGCCTACAAGACCTAGATGTCAATTTTATCTTACTGCCCTCTAATAGTTTTTTAAAAGATCTATCCTTTCTGTATACATTAATAGGAGAGGCCCTTAATTTACTATATACACTAGTATCTAATTTCAATAAATCCCAATTCCTCTGTATTATCATCACCATAGATTCCGTGTCACAATTATATGTGGTTATAAAAAACAAACCTTCCTTGATTTTATTTTCCTTTTTCACTTCAAATTCAACCAACAGCTCACCTATGTCTGTACCATTTTTTAATATGGGCTGATAAATCCCTCCCTTTCTTTTATCTATAATCTCCACCTTAATAGCTTGTACCAGGGTCTCGAGGTAACCTCTTTTCAAAAACATTCCTGTAATAAAATCTAGTTCCTTTTCAAAATTTAAGTAGTTATTAACCATTCTGGCAGCCCTGACCATCTGCCCTTTAATTATAGCCCTTTTCTGGTGGTCAGGGTGCCAGCTCTGATATTCCAAATAAGAATTCGAAAAGGTAGGTTTTCTATAAATATTTGATATAAGACTCCTTTTATCGTTATCAACTGTCAAATGGACATCTAAATAATTTATTTCAGTATAACTATAAACAAAGGTAAATTTTAAAAAATCGACCGGACTGTTAATATATTCCAGGAATGCTTTCCAACCTCTGAATGTCACCATCCCAAATTATAAAAATATCATCCAAAAATCGCATATATTTCTGGATGAATTTATTAAAATCACTTTGAAACACATATTCTTGTCCCCAATAGGACATAACATAATTTGCATAAACGGGGGCACACGCTGCCCCCATTGCTACTCCTGTAGCCTGCTTATAGTAATTGCCCTCAAAAAACAAAAAAGTGTTGTTTAATACCATGTCCATAAGGGATACAAAACATTTATTTGATCCTGATCAAATGACCCTATCTTATTTAGCTGATTCTCCAACCATTCTAGCCCAATATTATTAGGAATCACTGAATATAAATTACAAACATCAATAGTAAGTAAAATAGTTGAAGGGCCTATTCTCACATCATTTAGTTGGGATAAAAAATGCCATGAGTCCTTAGTAATGTAATTGAACATTTTTAACCCCCCTTGGAGATGAAAATCTAAATATTTTCTTATAAAGCAAGTTTTATTCCTTTTACCATCCACAATCGGTCTGAAAGAAACATCAATCAGACCCTTGTGAATTTTAGGAATGCCAAAAATATTGCTTATTACCGGAAAATTATTCACCAAATACTCAAAATCCATTTCATTGATTTGTCCTTGATAAAGCATATCCTTTAGCATCAGGTCGATCTTTGAATAGGCCACATGAATTTCATTTAAAGTTATTTCTTCATAGGCTTCCCCTGTTAACATCCTAAACATTTAGTCGGAGTAATCATTTTTATCCATAATCACTATTCCATTGCCCTTGTCGGGCTTCATAAAATGAATGTCCTTATCTGTGATAAGCTCATTAAGCACTACAACTTCTTCATCAGTCAAATTACTATACACATTTTTCACTTTGTTATTCATAATGCCTTTGAAGTATTCCCGCATTTCTAACTCACAAGCCTTCTCAAACATCATCACTGTATTATTTGTGATAGGATTAAATTTGCTAGGTCTCTTTAAAACACTAGTATTTACTTGTCCATCCTGTAAAACACTCATTTTAATATTAATTTTCCTAGTTAAGTACTTTAAGTCAATAAGCACGTCAGTAATATTACCTTTCCTACCAGGAATAAAAGTAAATCCTTTAGATAATAATTCAGCGTGCTTAACTTCTATTGACTTACTAGAATAATTGTACACTTTAAAATCCCCATGTTGATTAAATATAATAATGGGTTCACTAGGGCCTGTAACATAATTCGCTTTTTGTATTAAATCAATTAACCCACTAATGTCTAAATTATTCTCGCTGCCTTCTAAAACGTTTATAACATTATTCATATCAGTATTGCTACTAAATAACAATCCAGCCTTATTATTTACTAAATGCAGAACAGTAATTACGCTAGTCTCAGGCGAAAAATTTGTTTCACTGTTAAAATAAACTTAATTTGTTCCATTAATAGCCACACAATTGTTTGCATCACAATAATTTGATCCAGATAAAACCATTACATCTAAACCATCATTCATTGTGGTATCTACAGTCTGGTAAATGCTTACATTTAATAACGAATCAGTCATTTCACTACTAGGGGGTCCATCCACCCCTTCAGCATCCATTGCTACTGTTAATACCTCCATGGGTTGAAATTCTGCTAACTCGCCAATGTTCCCTAACCGTAGTTTGTCTTCAATTTTACCACCCACACTTGATGTTCTCGACTGAACCGTCATATGGGCCGAACCACCCGACGCTTCTATCTCCAGTCCTGGTGAAAATCCTCATGCTGTTTTCATTGCGGACCACATTTCTTAGGTCTGGCTCCCTGGTCCACGTGTCTCTCAGTCTCCTCTCTCATCCGTTGTGAGTAATTCCCTTCTCGTTTACGCAACCATTCAGAACGCCTCGGACCCTCTTCCATAGCATGTTCGTCATGCTGGAGATGCACGTCCCTTCATGATGACATCATTTCCCCTTCTTTTTCATTTGGATTACCAGTTGCTGATTCCATGTAATTACGATTACCCTTAGACAAGGGATACACCCTCTGATTACGATATTCGTCAGTATCCCTCTGTATTTTACATGTTTTCCTTTGGAATATAGTATAACAGTCATTTTCAACTGTATTTAAAATGTTTTGATAATTGGTTAAATAATGCTCGAAATTCAAATCGCTTAGTATAGTGTCATTGTCCTGCTCCAATTCATTCATTAAACGAGCTATAACTTCGTCATTGTATTTTATCATTATTCTCATTAACTCCAACCCTGTTTGATCAAAAAGCTTGTGTACTTCCTGGATCATTGCCTCATTCCCAGAAATACCATTTGGGTATCTCCATAATCTTAGTCCCCGAGGCACTAGTTCTAGTTCAATATTCCTACTCAAATATCCGTTTTCTAACTGGAGCTTTTTCATAGTATGCAATTTCTTTTCAAAACTTTTTAATTGTTCTACTAAAGTCAGGTTAACGTTTGAGCCTGTTTTATGACTATTTGAACCATTTTGAAAATCAAATTTTAGATTTTTCCACTGCATTTTATCCAAATGATTTTCCATAAAACCACTAGCTGCTAAAGCATTTCTCTTAGCGGTCTGTATATTGACATGTACATTGACATTAGCCTCCTTATTAACAGACTTATTACTTCTTGTGGGAGTAGGCTGTGTTAACGGTAAGCCTAGACTACCCAAATTTTTGAGGGAGCCCAGGGATGATGCCTGTTGTTGCTCCACCAAAGTTTTGATTTGCTCCGTATGCTCAGACAATTGTTCATTAATTTTGAGTAATAGCTTCATGATGTCTGAATTGGCTGCCCCAGATTCCATGATGCCAAACCAAAAATCCAGATAAACCGAAGAACCAATATTCTTACACAGAAACTCGATCAGTCCAACCAAGGAACTTCTCAAATATACCATTTATTAGACACACAATTCACAATTGTAGACAAGTTGACCTAGGTTTCGTCTTGAACTTATACAGACTTCATCAGAACTAACACATCATGCTGAAACCACTTCCCTTTATAACACTCCCAGGTTAATTGATTAATTACACTCCCACAAAGTTAAAGACACATACCCATCAGACCATACATATACCTAAAAGCATATGTAAGCTAAAACCATAATAAAAACATACTATAATGTTACATAAAAATAAACATATAAAATATGTAAGATAAAATCAGTACAAAATGAATAATACAATAATTTGATTTGTTAATCCAACAATATAAGTTTATAAAATGTCTAGATAAAAACTAATTTTATGGCAGAAATTTTAGCCCAGTATATATCTTAACCTTAGTAATGGGGCTAAACTAATATGGTAATTAATTCCAGGATAACTAGTGGCATTTAACCTTATTTGCCACTTAGTTTCACTAATATCTAAATGTACATCCAATATATGCCCTTGATTGTCCTTAATAACTTGTTGAATAATACAAAATTGGAATTCGTGACCTAAATTTATCTTAATATGTCTTGCCAGTGCATTAGTATTTTTCATATGTTTAATGTCCAGCAAATGCTCCCCTATCCTTTCTCTAAGTGTACGACAGGTTTTTCCTATATAAAACGCCAGACACTGATTGAACTTAGCTAAATACACCACATTTCTGCTATAGCAATCATAATGTCTATTAATAAATATAATTTCTTTCCCTAATTTAATCATATTTCCTGATGTAAGAATATACTTGCATTTATTACATCTGCCACACTTAAAATTCCCAACCAGCCTACAAGACCTAGATGTCAATTTTATCTTACTGCCCTCTAATAGTTTTTTAAAAGATCTATCCTTTCTGTATACATTAATAGGAGAGGCCCTTAATTTACTATATACACTAGTATCTAATTTCAATAAATCCCAATTCCTCTGTATTATCATCACCATAGATTCCGTGTCACAATTATATGTGGTTATAAAAAACAAACCTTCCTTGATTTTATTTTCCTTTTTCACTTCAAATTCAACCAACAGCTCACCTATGTCTGTACCATTTTAATATGGGCTGATAAATCCCTCCCTTTCTTTTATCTATAATCTCCACCTTAATAGCTTGTACCAGGGTCTCGAGGTAACCTCTTTTCAAAAACATTCCTGTAATAAAATCTAGTTCCTTTTCAAAATTTAAGTAGTTATTAACCATTCTGGCAGCCCTGACCATCTGCCCTTTAATTATAGCCCTTTTCTGGTGGTCAGGGTGCCAGCTCTGATATTCCAAATAAGAATTCGAAAAGGTAGGTTTTCTATAAATATTTGATATAAGACTCCTTTTATCGTTATCAACTGTCAAATGGACATCTAAATAATTTATTTCAGTATAACTATAAACAAAGGTAAATTTTAAAAAATCGACCGGACTGTTAATATATTCCAGGAATGCTTTCCAACCTCTGAATGTCACCATCCCAAATTATAAAAATATCATCCAAAAATCGCATATATTTCTGGATGAATTTATTAAAATCACTTTGAAACACATATTCTTGTCCCCAATAGGACATAACATAATTTGCATAAACGGGGCACACGCTGCCCCATTGCTACTCCTGTAGCCTGCTTATAGTAATTGCCCTCAAAAAACAAAAAAGTGTTGTTTAATACCATGTCCATAAGGGATACAAAACATTTATTTGATCCTGATCAAATGACCCTATCTTATTTAGCTGATTCTCCAACCATTCTAGCCCAATATTATTAGGAATCACTGAATATAAATTACAAACATCAATAGTAAGTAAAATAGTTGAAGGGCCTATTCTCACATCATTTAGTTGGGATAAAAAATGCCATGAGTCCTTAGTAATGTAATTGAACATTTTTAACCCCCCTTGGAGATGAAAATCTAAATATTTACTTATAAAGCAAGTTTTATTCCTTTTACCATCCACAATCGGTCTGAAAGAAGCATCAATCAGACCCTTGTGAATTTTAGGAATGCCAAAAATATTGCTTATTACCGGAAAATTATTCACCAAATTCTCAAAATCCATTTCATTGATTTGTCCTTGATAAAGCATATCCTTTAGCATCAGGTCGATCTTTGAATAGGCCACATGAATTTCATTTAAAGTTATTTCTTCATAGGCTTCCCCTGTTAACATCCTAAACATTTAGTCTGAGTAATCATTTTTATCCATAATCACTATTCCATTGCCCTTGTCGGGCTTCATAAAACGAATGTCCTTATCTGTGATAAGCTCATTAAGCACTACAACTTCTTCATCAGTCAAATTACTATACACATTTTTCACTTTGTTATTCATATTGCCTTTGAAGTATTCCCGCATTTCTAACTCACAGGCCTTCTCAAACATCATCACTGTATTATTTGTGATAGGATTAAATTTGCTAGGTCTCTTTAAAACACTAGTATTTACTTGTCCATCCTGTAAAAAACTCATTTTAATATTCATTTTCCTAGTTAAGTACTTTAAGTCAATAAGCACGTCAGTAATATTACCTTTCCTACCAGGAATAAAACTAAATCCTTTAGATAATAATTCAGCGTGCTTAACTTCTATTGACTTACTAGAATAATTGTACACTTTAAAATCCCCATGTTGATTAAATATAATAATGGGTTCACTAGGGCCTGTAACATAATTCGCTTCTTGTATTAAATCAATTAACCCACTAATGTCTAAATTATTCTCGCTGTCTTCTAAACCGTTTATAACATTATTCACATCAGTATTGCTATTAAATAACAATCCAGCCTTATTATTTACTAAATGCAGATCAGTAATTACGCTAGTGTCAGGCGAAAAATTTGTTTCACTGTTAAAATAAACTTCATTTGTTCCATTAATAGTCACACAATTGTTTGCATCACAATAATTTGATCCAGATAAAACCATTACATCTAAGCCATCATTCATTGTGGTATCTACAGTCTGGTAAATACTTACATTTAATAACGAATCAGTCATTTCGCTACTAGGGGGTCCATCCACCCCTTCAGCATCCATTGCTACTGTTAATACCTCCATGGGTTGAAATTCTGCTAACTCGCCAATGTTCCCTAACCGTAGTTTGTCTTCAATTTTACCACACACACTTGATGTTCTCGACCAAACCGTCATATGGGCCGAACCACCAGACGCTTCTATCTCCAGTCCTGGCGAAAATCCTCGTGCTGTTTTCGTTGCGGACCCCATTTCCTAGGTGTGGCTCCCTGGTCCACGTGTCTCTCAGTCTCCTCTCTCATCCATTGTGAGTAATTCCCTTCTCGGTTATGCAACCATTCAGAACGCCTCGGACCCTCTTCCATAGCGTGTTCGTCATGCTGGAGATGCGCGTCCCTTCATGATGACATCATTTCCCCTTCTTTTTCATTTGGATTACCAGTTGCTGACTCCATGTAATTCCGATTACCCTTAGACAAGGGATACACCCTCTGATTACGATATTCGTCAGTATCCCCCTGTATTTTACGTGTTTTCCTTTGGAATATAGTATAACAGTCATTTTCAACTGTATTTAAAATGTTTTGATAATTGGTTAAATAATGCTCAAAATTCAAATCGCTTAGTATAGTGTCATTGTCCTGCTCCAATTCATTCATTAAACGAGCTATAACTTCGTCATTGTATTTTATCATTATTCTCATTAACTCCAACCCTGTTTGATCAAAAAGCTTGTGTACTTCCTGGATCATTGCCTCATTCCCAGAAATACCATTTGGGTATCTCCATAATCTTAGTCCCTGAGGCACTAGTTCTAGTTCAATATTCCTACTCAAATATCCGTTTTCTAACTTGAGCTTTTTCATAGTATGCAATTTCTTTTCAAAACTTTTTAATTGTTCTACTAAAGTCAGGTTAACTTTTGAGTCTGTTTTATGACTATTTGAACCATTTTGAAAATCACAGTTTAGATTTTTCCACTGCATTTTATCCAAATGATTTTCCATAAAACCACTAGCTGCTAAAACATTTCTCTTACCGGTCTGTACATTGACATGTACATTGGCATTCGCCTCCTTATTAACAGACTTATTACTTGTTGTGGGAGTAGGCTGTGTTAACGGTAAGCCTAGACTACCCAAATTTTTGGGGGAGCCCAGGGATGATGCCTGTTGTTGCTCCACCAAAGTTTTGATTTGCTCCGTATGCTCAGACAATTGTTCATTAATTTTGAGTAATAGCTCCATGATGTCTGAAATGGCCGCCCCAGATTCCATGATGCCAAACCAAAAATCCAGATAAACTGAAGAACCAATATTCTTACACGGAAACTCGATCAGTCCAACCAAGGAACTTCTCAAATATACCATTTATTAGACACACAATTCACAGTTGTAGACAAGTTGACCTAGGTTTCGTCTTGAACTTATACAGACTTCATCAGAACTAACACATCATGCTGAAACCACT
Source organism: Protopterus annectens (assembly GCF_019279795.1). Lineage (NCBI taxonomy): Eukaryota > Metazoa > Chordata > Ceratodontiformes > Protopteridae > Protopterus > Protopterus annectens. The sequence goes on from NC_056733.1 coordinate 1,705,073,960, forward strand.
TCCCTTTATAACACTCCCAGGTTAATTGATTAATTACACTCCCACAAAGTTAAAGACACATACCCATCAGACCATACATATACCTAAAAGCATATGTAAGCTAAAACCATAATAAAAACATACTATAATGTTACATAAAAATAAACATATAAAAATATGTAAGATAAAATCAGTACAAAATGAATAATAAAATAATTTGATTTGTTAATCCAACAATATAAGTTTATAATAGTCTAGATAAAAACTAATTTTATGGCAGAAATTTTAGCCCAGTATATATCTTAACTTTAGTAATGGGGCTAAACTAATATGGTCATTAATTCCAGGATAACTAGTGGCATTTAACCTTTATTCTGATGAAGTCTGTATAAGTTCAAGACGAAACCTAGGTCAACTTGTCTACAATTGTGAATTGTGTGTCTAATAAATGGTATATTTGAGAAGTTCCTTGGTTGGACTGATTTGGACTGATCGAGTTTCCATGTAAGAATATTGGAACACATAAATGTCAAAGAAATTATGGTGCTAATAAATTGTCTTAAATCTCTAGATCATCTTTGGGTCTCAGGTCCACTGATGGTAATTATGTACAAAATCACAGTGTCATGGTATCAAAAAAAAAAAAAGAGGGGGTGCCCCTGCAGACAAACTATGGTAGCTTGGGATCTAGCAATTCAACACAATCTATCCCTATAGGCTACATACATTCCATTAGAACAGAATATTGTTACAGACAAGGTGAGCCAGATCCATACAAATGAAAATTGAATCCAGGGGTCTTCCAGGAATTGATCCAACTGTGGAGAATTCCTCAAATTTATTTGTTTGCCTCCATTAACAACAGACAGGTAAAGACATTCTGCTGCAGAACTCTTTACACAAGGGCCTGGAAGACAAGATGCCTTTTCATTCCTCATGAATGGGAATGTTTCAGTATGCCTTTCCACCCTTTTCCTCTGATAACAAGGGATGTTCGTCATTAGATCACTATAGCAGTAGCCTAAGCTGTATGGGCTATATCCTTCCAAGGATATGACAGCTGGCCAATATTCAAAACCTTAGAGCACTTTCCTTTTACCCTAACTACTGAGGGACTTGAAGATCAAGATGCATAAAATCACTGGTTAGGGCACCATATCTTCAGAACTTTCTTGCCATGGAAGTGGGCTGCTTTGGTGGGCTTTAAGGGATCAATTTTTAGTTAGTGTTTCTTCAAGGACAGCAGACAAGTGCCTTTCTGGGGGAAACCTTCCACAAAAGCTTTTATTTTAAGAAAAATTGTGTTACTTCTTAAATACTTTTTTTTATTTTAGGTAGGAGTTGTACCTTTCTTATTGTTTTTCTACAGAAAACTTGTCATTTATTGTAAATACATGTATTTTTTGAGGTTGTGACTGACTTTTTTCACAAAACTGCTGTTTTTTCTGTCTGGATATTCACAGAGTCTTCCAGGCTATGCTAACTGAATGTCAGGCTCCATCATTGGCTGAGCCATGGAGAAGGTTTACATTTCTTTGGTTCTTCTCTCCTCCATCCACAAGTAAAAGAAAAATTCTAAGGTGCCTTTGTTAAGCAGGTTTGTTCTCTGCCTTAACTGCTGATAAATGAATCTGCTGTGGTCAAATCTAGTACCTCAGACCACACATCCTGCAGTTGTAACTCCTCTGGAAGCCACAAAGAACCAGGGGTTAAGCACATTCTCTGAAGCTGTTGGGATGTCCTCTGCAGTCATGAGGGAACCATCTTTTCTGTCTCCAAAGAGGGGACAGATTTTGCTTCATCATGTAGATGGGCTAAGGTGCCTGATTCTCAGGTAAGTGCTCCTGATTTGAGTTAGTCTGTTTCTGTGAGGTCTTCTAGAAAAAAGAAAACGAAAGATAAACATCAGGCTTCCCCCTCACTGTCTGACTTTGGACAAAGAAAATTTATTAGGCTTTGCTAAGGGTTTATTCCAAGCCTTTAACTCCTTAAATTCATATTATTCACTGAGCGGTAAAAGAAAAATAACTTCCTCTGTCTCTGACACTTATTCATAGTCAGAAGAAAGGGGACTAGACTGGAAAGGGGTTTCATCTCTTAATTCTTCTCTGGCAGTAGAGTGAGATTCTGAAGAACATTCAGACCCCCCACCCAAGAATAATTATGTTTTTCTAAAACTATTTCCAAAATTAAAAGTGTTGCAATGGGAACAGAGTGAAATTCCAGTATCTCAGAAAAAAAAATGTTACACTTACTACAACTGGACTTTCCTTGGCCTGCAGCTACTGCACATTTTTACCAGCATTAGAGAATGTTTTCTTAACAGCCTGCAATATGCCTGACAGCCAACCTTCTGCCCCTAAAAAGTCTGATAGGTTGTATAAGATTCTTCAGATATATAAATATTTATTTTCTTATCCAGTATCTGACCCTGCAAGGATTTCTTTGACAAAACCATCTGCTGTCAAATATTTTGTGAATGCTAGTCCTATTCCTTCAGATAAGGGTAGGAAAGCATTTGATAGATTTGGAAACACAGTTTATTCTTCTGCTACCTTAATTTTCAGAAATGGAAACCGCCAAACTCATATGTGAAAAGTTTTTGCTGGCTTTCTTTGAAAATATGAAAAGGTTGACTGCTAACATACCCTTTTCAATGAATAAAACATCTCTGCATTTTAAATTGTTTTTGTTTCTCAGATAACCAACCATTCTTTAAAATGTTGTTATGGTTCTGCTAAAGCTATATCAAGAGCAGTGACTTTTATTTCAGGTATGTGAAGATTTGCATAATTGCATTCTTAAAACCTACCTGAAGATGTCAAAGCTGAGATTCTAAACTCTCCCCTTGACAAAGAGGTATAATTTTGGCTCATCTCATAGGATCATAGGATTGTAGGAGGTTACTGGGCTAATGGTCCTGAGGGCCCTTACAAGCCTAGCCAAGAGTTTATCCCCAAAAAAGAAACCTCACTCAGCACCTGTCAGTGAGGGACAAAGGTGGAACCCCTGTGACAAATTTGTAGTTTCCCATCCACTCATCAAGGTTGCGCTTGAAGAGGGCCAGCAAATACTCTGTTTGACATGTATGGGGAGTCTATTCCAGAGACAGGGCAACCTCTGGGAGACAAACCTGTTTCTCCAGCAGGTTTTGTTGATGTCACATATTAGATTTAGGCCTATTGAGTGGGTAATGCATAAAGAGTTATACTTACAGATATGGAGCATCTGTAGTAGGGCAGGGTCCGATATAGCCTTCTAGGTGAGACACAGATCACCTCTGAGCAATTTGTATGATACCAAGTAGAGTGATAGTGGTTTGAGCCTCTCCACATAGGACAGGTGTTGGAGGCCATGGATTCTCTTTGTGAGGTATTTCTGTGGCCTTTCCAGTTGGTGCAGGTGTTTGGAGAGATACATACCAAATGGGGCATTATACTCAATTATAGCCCTAATGAGGGAGGAGTACAGAGAGGTTATACCATCCTTTTATTTGGATGCAGTCCTTTTACTTATGAGATGAACCAAGTAAAAGGTTTTTCTCACCACTGCCCCCACATGATGGTCGAATGTGAGATTGTTGTCAACCTGAGTACCCAGGTCTCTCACCACAGGTTGTGTGCTTAGGGGGTTGCCGTTGATGTGGTAAACAGTAGGGGCTGTGTTTTTTCTGAATGGTATGATAATACATTTTGTTGTGTTTAACTTAAGGCCGTGACTTTGGCACCAGTTATTTGTAGCTGTGAGACACTTTTATGTTAACATAATCTGATGAGTCAATGACAGCACCCATCTTAGTCATCCACAAACTTGGTCAGCCACAGGCCCTTTGTCTTTGCCTGGACCTCTGAGAAGTAGATGCCAAACAGTAGTGGTCCCAGGACATATCCCTGGCGAACACCACTAGTGACAGGTCTGCTGTAGGAGGTGGTAGTGCCTATTTTGACCTTGTGGGTCCTATCTGTGAGCCAGTTTGCCATCCATCTGATGAGATAGGGATTAACACCAAGATGTTATAGCTTTTCGATGATGCCTGATTAGGGGATTGTGTCAAAGGCCTTGGCCAAGTCAAGGTAAGCTGTATGCACTGACTTTCCCTCATCTAGGGCCTTGGTGACAGTCTCAAAGAAGTCAACCAGGTTCAACAGGCAAGATCTGCCCCTGACAAATGCGTATTTGGTGGGGTCAAGTGCTTAGAGATTGCCTATGTCCTTGTTTATGAGGTCCATAATAATACTCTTGATGGCTTTACAGATCAGACTTGTCAAGCTAATGGGGCGATAGTTTCCCAGGTCAGTAGTAGCACCACCTTTGTGCAAGGGGATGACAATGCCACTTCTCCATTCTGCTGGAATGAGTTCTTTAATTAGGCTATGGTTGAATAGGGTGCTCAATGGTGAAGCTAGTTCTTGCTAAAGATGGTGCAGAATACAGCCTGGAATACTATCAGGTCCCATGGAAGCTGTGCTCTTTGCCTTGGATAGGGCCTTTAACACTTGATCAATGGAGATGTGAGGGTTGGGAGACAAGTATCGGGGATGTCTACTGGGGCTTTGGAGGGCAATAGAGGCGGTGAAGTTTGCACTCAACCTTTCATCTAGCAGGTTGGCTAAGTCAACAGGATCAGTGTAAGTGGTCCCATTAAGTACTGATTCGCAACAAACTTGGGCTTTGCCATGGAAGTTCCTAACATAACTGAAGAAGGACTTGTGGTTTTCCTTTGTTTTGGAGGCTAGTTTCAACTAATAATTGGCTTGGAAAGTTTTCACTAGTGATCTAATTTGCTTGCTGGGGACGAGGAGGGAGTTTTTCTGATCTGGAGTTTGTTACTTTTTACCTTTGGACAACAGTTTCTTCCTTTTGTTGTAAAGCCTGTTGATAGAGGATGTCAACCAGATGAGTCTGTGTTTCCTTGAGGCGCAGGTTTTAGTTCTATTGGGTAAGGCTGTGTCCATGCAGTTGTATGGGTGCCTGTATACTGCACTGGCGTACTGTTCAGCATAGTTGTTTGCATCCTCTATGGGGATTGGTGGTGTGAAGTTGCTGATACCCTCCCTTAGGAGGTTGTAATCAGCTTTTGAGAAGTTTTTTAGCCTGGTTATGGCTGGGGAGGGGTTGGGTGGGATAGAAACATTGAATGAGGCAGACCGATAATCTGATCTTACCAGGGAAGAACATACTATGGGAGTGGTGCACCAGTCACCCATTGTTGATGAGAACCAAGTCCAGTATGTTATCTCCCCTTGTGGGGGATGAGACCAGCTGGTCTAGTGCATTAGAACTGATGAAGTCAAGGAATCATTGGGAGAGTGCATTAGTATAGGAATAGTTCACCTAGTCTATGGTGGGGTAGTTGAAGTCACCAAAGATCAGGGTGTTAGGGGGTACTTTGATGGAATCAAGTAGGCCCAGGTAGGAAGAATGGGTGTCCTGAGTCATGGAGAGGGAGGGTCTATAGCTAGCTATAACTTGGATGGGTGTCTTACCAACTGTCAGTTGCACCTGGAGTAATTCCATTGCATCATGCTGGTAAACCAGTCTGGAGGTGTGCCTGTCCTTAATGAAGATAGCGACTACACCACTCTTAGTCTTTCTGACCTCATTTTGGGGTCAGAAAGTATGGAATGAGATACAGCCTGGTAAGGCAGGGGTGCTCTCCGCAGCTCTGAAGCAAGTTTTCATGACTGCACAAATATCGGCATCTTCCAGTGTGTGAGGAGAGCCTCCAGTGAGTGCATTTTCAGGTTAAGACTCCTAGCACTGAGCTGCATGACCTTCAATTTGCTTTTTGACAGATCTTTTATGTTGAAAGATTCGTCTTTGGCACATAGTCTAAAAAAGGCACAATGGGGAGGCAAGAGCCTTGGCCAAGATCCAGAACCCCAGGGGTGACAGGTGGAGGCCATCTCTGGCAAAGCATCAAGGCCTGTCAACCATGTCATCCCAGGCAGACAGATACTGGATCCCCTTGGAAAGACACCAGAAACTAAGCCAGTTGTTGATGTCAATTATTTTTGTGAGTATTGTGATATCATTCTTGGTGAGGGTAGGATGCTGCTTAGGGCTAGGATCATACCTGCCTGGAACACATACTCTATGTGCTCAATCATGTCTCTCTTCATGTAGTCCAGGGAGGTATGTCTCAAGTCATTCACACCAACATGGACAATGACAGAGTCATACTTGTAGCTGTTGTGGAGAGACTTAAGTGTGTGCTTGATGTGGCGGATTCTAGCACCTGACAGACAGCTCACCATGACTTTCTCCTTGTTGAGCCTGGTGAGGAGGACATCAATGTATCTCACTATTGAGTCACCAATGACTGGTGTGTTTGGTTTATTGTTATGCCTTATAGGCTGTGTTGGTTTATTGTTATGCCTAATGAGCTGTATTTGTGAGACACTGGTGTGTTGACTACTCAGTGTGATGTGTGGTGCTGTGTGCAGAATGTTTGTGAGTGTGTTTTGGGGGTCTCTGTTGTTCAGGTAAATTTTTGTTGAGGACCCCTGCATAGGTGGGTGTGTGATTCTGTGATGTGTTTGTGATGGCAATCTCATCTTTGTCAGGAGTACTGACTGTGGTGTGAGAGAGCATGGATTCCAGCTTGCTGATGCAGATGCATTTCTCGGAAGTAGAAGAATTATGTGGTAGGAGAAGAGGACTGTCTGTGAACATGAGGCAGTTGCTACACTATCTCAGTATGCCCATGTCGACCAGGCTGGCAGGGGAAACTGATGTGAATTGTCCAGACATAGTGTTCTGAATACTTGGCTGACTTATGAAGAGCAGGGTTTGATAAGGGTTTGTCCTCAAAAACCCTAAATGTAAATTAACTGGCCTGTAGCACAAGTGTTAAAACCAAAACCAAGATGCTTAGAACAGCAGACACATTTAATCAGGCTACTAACAAGCAGTAATAAATGCAGAATACGAGCTCTTGAATACTTAAGAGCACACAGAACAGCAAAGTAAGGTAATAAAGAAGGTAGAAGACAGTTACAGTAACAGCAGCTGAATAAAGTATACCTTTTTTAGGTGAAGAGGGAGGAAGCAGAGCAAGATTAAGAGACTACATGGGTTGTCCTTCCCAAATGCTCTCTCTGTACACAGTAGATATAGCTGATGAGATTGGACTGGTAGCAGTGTCTGAAATCAAATGAACAAGAGGGCAGTCCTTCCCAAATGATCTCACTGTACTCAGTTAAGTGAGCAAATGAGATGGGTCCAGAAGGAGTGTCCAAACACAAATTTACAGCAGGGGTGGGCAATTCCAAAGCCACCAACTTTAACACCACAACAAGAAAGGGAGGGAAGGTGGGAAACTAATTGCAGAGAGAGAGAGAGAGACAGAGAGAGAGAGAGAGAGAAACAGAGAGAGAGAGAGACAGAGAGAGAGAGAGAGAGAGACAGAGAGAGAGAGACAGAGAGACAGAGAGAGAGACAGAGAGAGAGAGAGAGAGAGACCACAATATTCAATTAATATTCAGTGAAACAAATAAATAAATGCAGTACTATCACAGAAACAGTGCAAGTACAAAAAAGTACTTAAATCAGTTTGCACGTCCAGATGATTGCAGATAAATCACAGCCAGCCAAACAGCTCAGATATTGAGCACAAATAAATTCAGAGAGATGTGACTCTACCACTATTATAAGGCAAAGAAATCCCCCATAGGCTAACAGTTAAACACAGAACTTCAAAGAAGTGATACAACCCCCAATGAAACCAGTTGGCTTACACTTCTAGTGCTGAATAGCCCTGGCAAGCAAGCTAACTGCAGAGAAAGAGAGAGAGCGAAAGAGAGAGAGAGAGAGAGACCACAATATTTAATTAATATTCAATTAAACAAATAAAATGCAGTACTATCACAGAAACAATGCAAGTGCAAAAAAGTGTACTTAAATCAGCTGAGTTCTTGAAAAAAATTGATGAAAGAAGGAAGTTGCCTAGATTTTTCAACCCTTTTCTCAAAGTTTAAGTGTTTTTCTTCCAATTTAGAACTGTGTTACAGCAAACAAAGTAAACAGTCTTGTCAAGTTATGAGCAAACAGACTTTAAAAGGCAATGGCAGTGAGGCTCAAAAAAGAAGGTGGAGCCTCCCAGAATCAAGGACAGTCCAAAAAGTCAGAATGACTATCTACTTCTTCTAGAATTCCCCCCTCCCACCATGGCGAGTCCTTTAAACTGTCCCAAAGACTAAGTCTGCATTTTCCTCAGTGGGATCAGATTGTGTCGGACAAATGGGTTCTTTTTTTTTTTTTAAAACAAATTTATTGTTTTAATATATAAGAGAAATATCATAACAATTTTATACAAATAATTAAAAATAGGTATTATTATAATATTCAACAAAACAACTAAAGTATTTACAAAGACATCCACTACAATCAGATCAATTAATTAAACTAAAATACTGTGCTATTGAAATTAGAATTTTTTTAACAAATTTTGTAAATTATCCCATACAATAAAATGTGATGTTTTTCTAGTTGTTCTCATTCTAATTGTGCTTATTTCCATATGACACATTATAGTCATAACATTTTTAAATTCATTGAACAAAGGAGGTGTATCTGAAATCCAATTTCTAGTTATTATTTTCCTAACCACTGCTAGGATAGACCATAACAAGGGAAGCTTAATCTTTTTAACACATTGAGGTACAGGTGTGTTGAATAATATAAGAGACTTAGAAATAATGAAATTATCTGTAAAAAGAGCCTGCAAAATTCATTAATTGACTTCCAGTATTCTTTCAACTTCATACAGTCATAAAACATATGAGCCCAGTCAGCATTAATTTCTACATTACATCTCTTACATAGATTATCTTTATTATTAATTTTATTCATCATCAAAGGTGTATAAAAAGATCTATGTAAACATTTCCATGTATAAAGTCTCCAGACAATGGAAGATGTAGTTCTATAAGCAGATTCCAATATATATTGTTTATCTTGCTGAGTTGGTGGGTCCCCATTAATAGAGGTGAAATAATTCCAGTATGAATCTACATTGTAAAAAGTTTCTTGTCTGATAATTTTATGTATATATGAAAGTTTACCTTTATCAGAAACTTTATGCTGTAAATTTATTATCAAGTAATCAATCAGTTTTGGAATAGATTCTTTAACTGTTATAGACATTAGATCTATTCTATCAATGAGATGTTGTCTAAAGATCTGAACCTCTAACCAGCAAGTTTCTCTTAGATCAAATTCTTGTTTTAAGAAATCTAGATTTTTAACTTTATTATCAGATATCAGCTGATACCAGTACTTTAGATTATTATCTATAGCTAAATGAGCTCCTTCAGAAGTAGATGACATAAGCATACCCTGAGTATAAATTATAGGAATACAATAAAATTCCATTCCCTATACTTAGGGTGCATGAATATAAAGTTACGATAACTAATAATAATATTTAATGGGTAACAGACCATATGTTTAGGTGTAATAGGTGAAGTACAAAATTCCTTTAGCAACCACAACATGGAGTTATTTATAATCATATTTTTATGTGTTAAGGAGATTTTCATGAAGTGCATACTAATTAGCTCCCAATAATCTTTCCATTTTATGACATATGACCGATCTATTAATAAAGTAATAACTTTTATAATAGAAGAGATAATATATAAATTAAAGTCTGGAAAAGAAATACCCCTTGAGACCAGCTATTAGTATGTTTCTTTAATGCAATCCTAGGTCTATTAGGTGCCCATAAGAAATTTAACATTAGTGTATTCAGTTTCTTGATAGTTATTTTTGTAGGTGAAAGTATTATTGATTGTATTAAGTATAAAATCTTGGGGAATATTATCATTTTAATAATTGTAAGTCTCTCCTCCATAGTAAAAAACATATTATTCCAGGTATTAAAAAGATTTTGTATATTAAGAAAACAGGTATTATAGTTATTATGTATAATAGATTTAATATCTTTAGATAGTATTATACCTAAATAAGTTATCTGACCTGAGTTGGGTACATATTTAGTAAAATCACTAATGAGAGTATTTTTCGTGTATATATAGGTAGTATTTTAGTTTTTTCTTCATTGAATATTAAACCAGAAATACTTTTAAAATTCATCATTTTATCAAATAAAGACTGCATAGAAGAATTAGATCCTGCTGATGTAATTAGAACATCATCTGCAAAAAGTTGAAATTTTGATGTTGTATTTTCTTCTATTTCAAAACCCTCTATGTCAGTACTGTTTCTAATCAAATTAGCCCAAGGCTCCATTACTAAAGTGAATAATAGTGGAGAAAGTGGACATCCTTGCTTTGTACCTTTAAGAATGGGTATTTTTGTGAAACATATGTTCCTACCTTAATATAAGCCAGCGTTCCTTTGTATAAATGCTCAATTAAATTTACAAATGCATCAGAGAATTTGTGCATTTCAGTAAGGTAAACAGATAGTCCCAACTTACTGAATCAAATGCTGAACCTATATCAAGACTAATAAGTGTTAAATCTTTCTTTTTCCTATTTGCAAAATCAATTAATGTTAAAGTTCTTCTTATATTATCAAAAGTATTTCTATTTACAATGAAGCCCGTCTGATCTATGTCTATAATGCCGGGGATAATTGTCTTCAATCTATCAGCAAAAATACTCATAAACATTTTATAATCAACATTAAGTAATGAGATGGGTCGATAGGAAGAACATCTAGTTGGATCTTTATTAGGTTTTAAAATTGGTGAAATAAATGTATATTGCCAAGATGGGGGGGTTATTAACTCAGTTTGGGCCAGAACAAAAACCTTATGTATTAATGAATATGTAGTTTTAGAAAGGATTTTATATATCTCTGGTATAATACCATCATTACCCGGTGCTTTGTTTGATTTAAGCTTATTTATTTGTGTAATAACTTCTGTATATGAAATACTCTTGTCCAATAGTTTAATCTGTTGTTTATTAAGCTTTTTATTCATGTTTGTGGTTATAAACTCCTTTATTTTATCTTTAGGTTCCATGTTAATGTTGTTATGGTTAATCTTGTGGAAGTGATTTCTAAATTCATCCAGTATTTCTGGTATACTAGAAACATTCTTCTTTTTCCTTAGAGAAAAGATTTCTTTGATATGGTTTTGTTTATTCAATCTTTTTGTTTTATTTTTAAGTCTATGTAAGTATTTGGGGCTTATTGAATAAGACAAAAACTTGTATTTCTCTAAAGTTATTTTAACTTTATGAGTCAAAATTTCTTTGTATTTCTCATTTAGTTTGTTTATTTCTTCAATAACTTTCTTGTCCATAATATTTTCTTTATTATTATGTTTATAAGAGTCTAGTTTACTTTGAATATCTAACAATTCCTTATCCCAAGATTTCCTTTTGTTATTATACCATCTGATACTTTGTCCATATAGATATGATTTTAAGGCATCCCAAACGTAGACAATGGAGACTTCAGGAGTATTATTTATGTCTAGAAAATGTTGTACTTCTGAAAGTATATATTCTTTATAGTCTTTTAGCTGAGTTAAGTATGCTGGTATCCTTTTGATCTGAACATTATGAGTATTTTTATCATGAATTCAAAACAATTGAGTTATGATCAGATATAGGACATGAAATGATTTTGGAATTAATTAAATCTGTTACCATCTGGTTAGAAATAAAGACCCTATCTATTTTTGAATAAGTTTTGTATCTGTTAGAAAAAAGGTGTATGGTAATGATTTTGACTCTATCTGATTATTAATATCATTCAAATGATAAGAATTAGCAAAATCATTTAAATGTTTTGCATTAGATGTAATTCTTCTTTTCTTTATAGTGGTAGTATCACTTTCATGTAGTATACAATTAAAATCACCAGCTAAAATAATATCCCTACAGAGAATGATATGATCTTATCAATATGATGTTTCACTGTATTAATACCAATTCCAGGTATCCAATATACATTAATTAAAGTGTAAGTCTTCCCATTAATTTGTATTGTAACCATACAAAACATTCCTTTGTCATCCTGATAAGACTTAATGGTTTTAGGAATGGGCATACTTTTATTCCATAAAATAGCCACTCCTCTTTTTCTGAGTGTGCTCTGAACTAACCAATACTGTATACTTATTAGTGGCTAGTTTATCAATATCTTTTTTCAAGAGATGGGTTTCTTGCAGGAAGACTAGATTGGCCTTGTGTAGATTAATGTATTTTATTAGGCTTGCCCTTTTACACGGATTATTCAATCCATTAATGTTTAAAGAAATTCCTTTTAAAGATGTCATTTGGCATAAAACTCAAGAATCTTATGATCGAAATAACAAATAACAAGATAAATAATGTTACATCTCCTCTTTTAGGTGTACCTTTAAATATAGCTGTATTTATTAAATCTCTTATGGGATTTTGTATAGGATTCAATTTTGTTTGTAGTGACAATGAGTGTACAAAATATATTGTGGATGTCAAAACTATATACATATAACAATGAACAAGTGAAAATAATGTAAGGATTAAACCTTGCATCCCGCCTGGAGTTGAAAACTCCAACTTAGAGCAGTATTTACTACTCAAGTTAACCCCTACCCTAAGCAGCAGTACCTCAGCTACCACCTTATCAATTTAATACTAGTTATATTTAACTGAGGTTAACAGTTTTCAATTCAATTATCTATCAAGACAAAACTACACATTTGGTAAAACAGCATCATATAAACTAAAATAAACTTTTTTTTTTTTTTTTTTTTAAAACTGTTCATACTATTATATAGATCTATGTAATATATAACACTTGTATTCTAATAGCATTCAAATAATCTTAATGTTAGAAATCAAGAGGAGAGAAAATTATGTTCTAACATTCATTTAAATCAAAAACTTTGGCTAATATGATTCAGACATTACATGCATTAAGATGCATCTATTTTCTGTCATGTGAATTCTATCAACAGCTTCCAAAAAATCTTGAATTGTTTGTATATGAGCATTTACTTAAACTCATTATTGTCAATAGAGTAAAATATTGTATTCATAAAAATTATTATAAATCATATTGCATAGTTATGCATATTCTCAGAAACACCTGCGTTATTACCTAAAAAAAGCCATCACACACATAAACACAGACACACACACATACATATACACACACACACATACACACACACACACACACACACACACACACATATACATATACACATACACATATATACATACACACACACACACACACACACACACACACATATATATATATATATATATATATATATATATATATATATCTGATCTCACTGAGTTGTGTGTTAGTAGAGCACTATCCTACTTGCTGTCCCTAGAATAAATCTGTCTGCTTTATACAAAATAATGCACAGCAAACACATATTAGTAACCAGATTTTACAATCATGCTAACCTACTGCTTTAAAATATATCACATGACATTTCTTCCAGAATAGAGTTATAAAATTATTTATGCTTGCCAATCAGATGAATTAAATGAGTTATAGTAAAGTATATGTTTGGGACACGAGTTTTAACACAGATTATTATGCTACTGTTAAGTAGATTTTCAAAAACATTTAAATAAATGTTTCATTTTCTATGCCTTCTAAAATAAGATATTTACTTGCTACAAGAAACTACATCATCCAAACTCATCATAACTGACATATTTTATGAATAGAGTATTTTTCCTGAATCTGTGGTGTGTCAGTGTGATAACCTTGTCAATGTTTATACTAACTGCTTTCAGTTTCTCTGTGAAAATTCTGTGAGTGAAGCTTCTGAGGAAACTCATGGACACTATGCATGAGACAGCCCACATCCCAGATTGTCTCCCTTAACATTTTGGCGGAAACTTATTAAAACTTGTGGCAAACATTCATTTTGTCAATAGAGTAAAATATTGTATTCATAGAAATTATTATAAATCATATTGGATAGTTATGCAGATTCTCAAAAAAAAAGCCATCACACTCACACACACACACACACATACACACACACACACACACACACACACACACACATATATATATATATATATATATATATATATATATATATATATATATATATATATATATATCTGATCTCACTGAGTTGTGTGTTAGTAGAGCACTATCCTACTTGCTGTCCCTAGAATAAATCTGTCTGCTTTATACAAAATAATGCACAGCAAACACATATTGGTAACCAGATTTTACAATCATGCTAACCTACTGCTTTAAAATATATCACATGACATTTCTTCCAGAATAGAGTTATAAGATTATTTATGTTTGTCAATCAGATGAATTAAATGAGTTATAGTAAAGTATATGTTTGGAACACAAATTTTAACACAGATTATTATGCTGCTGTTAAGTAGATTTTCAAAAACATTTAAATAAATGTTTCATTTTTATGCCTTCTAAAATAAGACATTTACTTACTACAAGAAACTACATCATTTAAACTCATTATAACTGACATATTTTATGAACAGAGTATTTTTCCTGAATCTGTGGTGTGTCAGTGTGATAACCTTGTCAATGTTTATACTAACTGCTTTCAGTTTCTCTGTGAGAATTCTGTGATTTGAAGATTCTGAGGTAACTCAAGGACATTGTGCATAAGACAGCCCACATCCCAGATTGTCTCTCTTAACATTTTGGCGGAAACTTATTAAAAACTAGTGACAAACATTCATTTAGCAGTGTAAATGCATCTAAACATGACAGAACCTCCACAATGTATTCCACAGATCATCACAGCCTCTATGCAAGTGAAATTAAACTCAAAATTACCAACAAGCAATAAAACTCAGCATTCTTCTCCCAACTCAATTTTCATACAAATCCTATTATTCACTGTGCCCACACAGTCTAAAGCATTTCTATATATTAATAAAGAAAAGAAAAGAGAGTAGAAAATAAAAGGGAGTGAGGCAGAAATAAAAAATGTAAGAGAAAGCTGTAAGAAGTATATACAATGGAATGTTACTTACTGTTTATATTAATAGAGTTAAAAATAAAACATATTATTTACTCTTATTTAGTTCTGATTATTATTAGTTAAAGCATGACAGATTATTTACAAACAAGCATAAGCAGTATAATCAAGAAAGTATAATTAGAAATAGCATTTGAAGAACTTATAAACTTTTACAAGAAATAAATATGTTATTATTCTATTAATGATATTTTCATTACTGTTCTCTCCCTGCCCTCCCCACCCTTTACCCACTACATAATCTAAATAGAATGTCATTGTTTAAACAAAGAAAATAATAAAAGAAGAAGGAAAAAAAAGGTAAAGATAAAAAATGTATCAAATTACTAACCTTACTTTTTCAGAAAGAAAAACAAATCGAGTCACAGCCTGCCATTAAATCCTCAGGCATTTTGACTGGTTATGAAACAAAACATTTCTTTGCACATAGAGAATAACTTTGATTAAATCTTTTCCAAAATATTTGTGGCTTTCTGGAAATGCAGGAACTATATTCAAAAAGATTAATAATGAACTAAAATGATGAGAGAAAAAAAACATATAACAAATCATTTGTTTTTTAGACTCTTCTTCTTCTCTGAAGTCTTCCAGGAAGCTTCAGTTGCCAATCTCTTTAATGAAGAACTAGCCCATTCCATTTCTTCTATTTTATCCAAAATCCTTTTTCTTTGACAAACAGTAAAGCAGAGTCTAAATCATCAAGACCTTAGGACCATCAGGAAGGAAGATTTTAAGCTTGGCAGGAAACAGAAGGTATGTTTTAAACTGTGCTTTTTTAAGCTCCCTTATTAGTGGCAGAAAAACTTTTCTTTTAGCAATTACCATGGAAGAATAGCCATTGTCAAAACGCACAGTTGTCTCATTAAACTTAACAGGAGCTTTAGCCCAAGCAGATTTAAGAACCATCTCTTTATCAAAAATGATAGAAATCTAACTATAACTGATCTAGGATAGTTTTTGTTAGCGTTAGTATTAGCTATAGATCTATGTGCTCTTCGATACCAAAAGAGAATGCTTCTGGTAAATCTAAAGTTTTAGGGAGCCATGTTGTTAAAAAGAAGTAATATTGTTACCTTCAATATTTTCTGGCAGTCCAAAAATCCTAATGTTATTGCGCCTAGATCTATTTTCCAGGTCATCCAGCTTTGTTTGTAAATGTGTATTTTGTTTCAGCAGAAACTCAATGTTGATTTCCTGTTCTTGTATTTTATTTTCCATGTCATTCACAGCTTCTTCTATGCCTGTCATCTGGATCTTCTGTTGTTGCAGGTCCATATGTAACAAGTCTATTTGTTTTGTAGTTTTTTCTATGAAAGTGTCTATTTTAGTATCCATTTTATCCATCTTAGCAGTAAGTTGCTGGACTATAATTATCAGAGACTGAAGTTCTTTCTTGATGCTGGAGTCTTGAGAATTTGTCTTACTGGAACTCATTTCAGACTGATAAACTGACAGGAAAATTTCCAAAGTAATTTCTGACAGGAATATTATTAAGATTTCCTTTCTTTTTTAGATATAGTTCAAGAACTATATAAAACAAACATATTTAGAAAGAAAATTACTTCAAGAATTAATTTTTTAAGTAATTAATTCCTGTCAATGTAATGAAATTGGTGAAGCTGAAGAAATCTGCTGCTATCCTGTGTTCATCCTTGGCCATGCCCCCGGACAAATGGGTTCTGAGAAACATTCAGCAAGGGTAAAGGTGGGAGTGAGTCCCTTCCTCACTTTCAGGAGATTCAACCATACCACCCAAACCAGCTTTCCCTGGTTCCTCCAGTTAATCAGCAAATGCTGTCCCTGGGGGTTATAGAACTAGTGCCTCTAGATCAAACAGGGAAATAATTTTTTTTTCAAGAAGTTTTCTGGTGTCAAAGAAAGAAATTTGGAGGCCGGTCCTAGACCTTTCCTTTCTTAACCTTTATGTCAAAGTCCCAAAGTTCAGAATGCTGCTCCTTCAGTCTCTATTATCCCTCATATCTCTTCTCAGTTTTATGGTAACCATAGACTTAAAAGTTAATAGAGTTAATAAAGTTAAATAGAGTTAAACTGAGCTGGCTATTTCCACCAGCCTGTTGTCAAGGTCAACTTTATAATTCTGGCAACTCTAGCCCAACATGGAAACTGCTCGTTTGATGTGGAAAAAAGGGAAAAGAGGCAAGAAAATTAAAGAACTTGCATTCAGTGAAGCTGATATTTTGTAGCTAATGTGGCTGTTGATCAAGTATTTAGCTCAGTGGATGAAGAAAAGATATCAGATAAAGAGATTACACTGTGGGAATTGTTCCGTGAAGTCAGCAAAATAGTTCATAAATAGGAAAAGTATTTGAAAAACAATGATAGGAAGCTTGAAGATGTATATTAGAAAACTGAATTTAAAGATGTACTTTGGAAATGTGATGTGATTAATAACAATGATACCAACCAGGTTTTGTAATGTAAAAGTACTTTTATTCCCCCTGAATCATCATTTAATTACAGCATTTGAGAGACTGTGTGAGCAGAATTTCAGGAAAATAGTTAGTGAGACAAACTACAAGGATAGCAATTTGACAAAAGATGAAATAAGAATTTTAAAGGAACTGGCAGGTAACCAGAATTATTGGGTAATGAAACCTGATTAAGGGGGGGGGGGTGTTATGTCTCAAATTGACTACATCTCAAAAATGTATGGCATTTTAAATGATTCTATGACTTATAGTAGGATTTCGAGGAATGAGATAAACAGAGCATATGCTAAGATAGATAGTTTTTTGTTTGATGCCCTGTTTCAAAATTCTATAGATGTAAATGATGTCAAGTATTTAACTGTTGGGACACCGAACATCCCAGTAATATTTGGGATACCAAAGACACATAAAAATGTTCGCAACCCCCCATTTTGACCTATTGTAGCAGCAAGAGGGTCGAAGACTGAGCCTATTGCAGCATATGTAGACTTTTATGCTAACCCAGTAGTTAGGGAGGCACCCCATATCTTAAAAGACTCGTGGCACTGTTTGGAATTGCTGAGACAAACTAATGTTGGCAACACAGACTATAGTTTCTTGACTGTTGATGTGATCAACATCTTCTCGGTAATACCTCATAAGGAGGGGTTGGAATTTTTTCCAGAAAGCCTGTTGGCTAGTAAGGTTATTGACCAATCTAACATTAATTTATTAGTAGAACTCATGGAGGGGGTTTTGACAAATAACTACATTATGTCTGAAGGTGAATTTTTCTGTCAGGAAGCTGGAGTGGCTATGGGAGCTAAATGTGCTCCACGTTTTGCCAACTTGTTCCTCTTGGAATGGGAAAAGAGATATGTGTTTTCCTCTGCCTTTATGGCCAATATTGTGCTTTATGTCAGATTTTTTTTGGATGACATCATGATATTATGGTGAGGGGAGGAACAACTTGTGAACAACTTCATTGAATACCTTAATGGCACAACCACTTTCTTTGAATTCACTTTTAAATTTCACACTAGGGAGATTGACATTTTGGATATCCATCTGATTAGAGATGTTACCAGTGGAACACTGGTAAGTACTATTCACAGGAAAGAAATTTACTCTAACATGTTGCTGCATTTCAACAGTTGCCATCCACTACATCAAAGAAAAGGAATAGTTAAAGGCCAAATGGTAAGGCTATCTCGCCTCATAAGTGACAACAAACTTTTTTTCCAAAGATATTTTTTTCCACTAATAGATATGTTTAAAGACAGGGGGTATCCTTTGGGGTTGCTCCTAAAATTAAGAACTAGGTTCTGATTAAAAGGGGCACTACATTTAAGCCGATTTTAAAAGCAGGCTTAATGGTCAGTACAGTGGCTAAGGACAACTTTGATTCACATGTCTTGGTATTGCAATATAATGAAGAGACACCAACATTAGTGGCTAGTATAAAAAGCTTATGGGAAGTACATTTCGACAAAGAAATGAAAGAAAAATTAGGGTTCCAACCGAGGATAGTCTATAGTATGGGTAGGAACCTTAAAAATATGTTGGAGAGTGGAGTTACTACAAAATATGCACACAGATCATTAATGTACAAATGTGGTGCATGTAAGGTTTGCAAAAACATTAATGATGCCCCCAGTGTGTTAGTGGGGGGGGCTATGAATGTACCATAGGATGCCCTGGAAGATGTAATTGTAATACCACCATAGGTTCATAGGTTCATAGGTTCATACTAGGCTATCTGCCCTAGGGCATTTATAAGCCTAGCCAGAGTTGTGTGGCTTTCACTACCCCTTAGGTTGAAGAATACTATACCCATTAGTTTGCCGTGCCTCTGTCCAACAGTGATACAGAGATGATCCCCAGGGTAAACCTACGATCTCCCATCCACTGGTCAAGATTCCTCTTGAACAGAGCCAGCGAGGTGCTCTGTCTCACATGGACCGGGATTCTGTTCCACAGCATAGGGAGTCTCTGGGTGATGAATCTGTCCCTCCAGCATGTCCTATTTATAACCGTGTTGAGGTTTAAGTCTCTTGCTCTTGTGGCTCTGGTGGATTTGGATTTTTTGAGGTGGAGCATGTCCATTAATTCCGGGTTGGGCATGGCCTTTTATGTCAGGCACAGGTCACCTCTGAGCAGACAGTATGCGACTGAATAGAGCTGGAGTTTCTTCAGTCGGGCAGCATATGGCATATTTTTGAGCCCCTTTATCCTTTTGGTGAGGAACTTTTGGGGTCTTTCCAATTGCTGCAGGTGTCGGGTAAGATACATTCCAAATGGGGCATTGTACTCAATCATTGGTCTGATAAGTGAAGAGTACAGTGGAACAATGACCTCCCTTGATCTGGATGTGAATCCCTTCATAATCAGGCGGGCAATGTAGAAGGTCCTCCTAACCACTTTGGCAATGTGAGTGTCAAAAGAAAGGTTACTGTCAACTTGGGTCCCCAGGTCCCTGATAACCTCTTCTGTGCTTAATGGATTGCCACCTATGTGGTAACTTGGGGTTACCTTGTTTTTACTAAAGGGTATGACTATACATTTTTTGGCGTTTAGCTTAAGGCCATGGCTCTGGCACCAGTTATCCATTTCTATGAGACCTCTCTGAAGGATATCTGTGTCTGATGGATTTTCAACTATGGCGCCCAGTTTGCAGTCATCTGCAAACTTTGTCAGCCACAATCCTCCTATGTTTGCCTGCACTTCTGAAAAGTAGATGCTGAACAAGAGGGGGCCCAGGACTGAGCTCTGTGGGACACCGCTTGTGACCGGCTTGTAGTCTGACATGGCACCAGCAACTGTAACCCTGTGGGTTCTGTCCTTGAGCCAGTTTGCAACCCATCTTGTGACATATGGGTTTACATTTAAGCTGGTGAGCTTTTCTATGATACCCGAGTGGGGTATTGTGTCGAAAGCTTTTGCAAGGTCAAGGTAGGCTGTGTGAACTGCCTTACCCTCATCAATGGCCTTGGTGACTGTTTCAAAAAAGTCGACCAAGTTCAAGAGGCATGATCTGCCCTTGACAAAGCCGAATTGGGTAGGATCCAATGTCTGTAGGTCCCCTATGTCTTTATTTATGAGTTCCATTATGATCCTCTCCATAGCTTTGCAGACCAGGCTTGTTAAGCTTATGGGGCGGTAATTACCAGGGTCCGTAGAAGCACCGCCTTTGTGGGTGGGACCACAGTTGCCGTACGCCACTCTTTGGGTATGTATCCTGTGGTAAGGCTAAGATTAAACAGCAGCCTTATGTGTGGGTTTAGTTCCTCATTGAGTTCGTGTAGCACACAGCCGGGGACACCATCTGGTCCCATTGATGCTGTGTTTTTAGCTTTAGAGAGAGCAGCTCTCACCTGGGCATTTGAGATGATTGGGAGGCTACACTCTGCTGGGATAGATATTTCTCCTTTGGGGGGGGGGGGGGGGGAGAAATTTTCACTGAACCTGTCTGCCAGTATGTTTGCAATGTCTGTGGGTTCAGTGATTTTTGTATCATTTTGGACTAATTCTGAGCATATCTGGGAGTTTCCACCCTGATTTCTAACATAGCTAAAGAAGGCCTTATGATTGTCTTTTTGAGTCCTTGGCGATTTTTCTCTCAAAGTTGGCCTTGGATGATTTTATGAGTGATCGTAGTTTTTACTAGTATTGATCAGAGATGTCTTCCCTTTTAGCGCTTTTGCTCTATCTTGTAGTAGCTTTCTCCTCTTGTTGTAAAGTTTGTTTATGGCTGGGGTACACCAGATCGGGCTTGCCTTTGGTGGAAAGGGTCTTGATTTTATTTGGGATTGCTTGATCCATGCAATCCTGGAGGTGCTCGTAGAAAGCATTTGTAAGGGATTCAGCAGCATGGGTTGTGGTTTCCAATGGCTCAGGGGCCTTGAAGGATACCACACCAGTCTTAAGAAGTGTGAAGTTGGCTTTTGAGAAGTTCTTCACTGTGGTCTTTTTCGCTGGCGGTGGGGCCGGGATGTGGATCTCCAGTGAGATTAGTTTATGGTCTGATCTCACCAATGAGGGATATACTTCCGGTGTGGAGCATTTTGTCCCCATGTTTGTGAGGATCAGGTCTAGTATATTTTCACCTCTTGTGGGAATGGTGACAAGTTGTTCCATAGCATTTGAGTTTATGAACTCCAGGAACCTTTGGGCTAGGGTATTGGGGCTTGAGTAATGTTCCCAGTCTATGTTTGGGTAGTTGAAGTCACCCAATATGATGGTGTTTGGAGAGACGTTTATACTCTCCAGTGTCTTCAGGAAGGCTGTGTGGGGTTCCTGAGTTTGAGAGGGTGGCCTGTAACATGCTACAAACTGTAGAGCAGTTTTGCCTATGGTTAATTGCACCTGAATGGTCTCTGATGCTTCGTGAGTTGCCACCAGCCTGGAGGTGTGGGTATCCTTGATGAATATGGATACACCCCCTCCTTTTGTGGTACAGTCCGGGTTTTGGGGCCGGAACGCATGATATGAGGTAAAACTTGATAGTGCCGTGGTGCTCTCAGGAGCCTTGAACCAGGTTTCAGTCACAGCACAGACATCAATGTTCTCCATACTGAGGAGGGCTTCGAGGGTGTGCATCTTGAGATTTAGACTTCTGGCATGGAGCAGCATTACCCTTAGTTTTTTTTCCATTATTGTTTTCTAGAGTGGTGGGTTTAGAATTTGAGCCTTGTCTAAAAAAGGCACTATGGGGGTGGCAAGAGCCTTTGCCAATATCCGGAAACCCAGGGGTGACAGGTGCAAGCCGTCCCTTGCGAAGCAGCATGGCTTGTCAAGCATGTCATTCCAGGCAGACAGACATTGGATCCCCTTAGAATGACACCAGAAATTAAGCCAATTATTAAGACTGATCATTTTGTCTCTGTATTGTGGCATCATTCTTGGTGAAGGTAGGATACTGCTCAGGGTCAGGGTCATACCAGCCTGGGCTACATAATCTGAGAGCTCCTTTATGTCTCTTTTCATGTAGTCCAGGGAGGTACATCTCAGGTCATTCACACCGGCATGGACAATGACTGAGTCATACTTGTACTTGCTGTGGAGTGACCTGAGTGCTTGTGTTATTTATTTATTTATTTATTTGCAGTTGGTTTACCAGGATAGTCCATTGGGCCAAAAGAACCTGTTTTCAATGGAGTCCAGGGGAGAAAAGCTCCAATACAGACAAAAATTAGGTACATACAAAAACTACAATAATAATTATACAGATTAAGAGATAAAACATTTAAAACATTTAAGCTCAAAGTTCAAGAAGCATTTAAAAAATAATACAATCTGATGAGGAATTATGTCAGGTAAATAAGTTGAAAACAGTAATGAGATATGCATTCGGAGAAGTTGTTCAGAAGAAAACATAAAATTACATTATAAAGTAAATATTCTGAGGGAACATAAGCTTTGATAGGTAGAGTTATGTATCATAAGTGTGAGGGAGGGTGGGATGTCATAGGTTTATGAGGGGAGGGAGCAAGAACAATCCCATTGGGACCTTAGATATGTATGAAGAGATTTTTTTGAACATGTACTGGTCAGTGGTGGTACGAATAGATGGTGGAAGTGAGTTCCAGAGACGGACAAGGTTAAAAGATAGTAAGTGTTTGTTTGGGGGATGACATGGTTATGTGGCGGATTCTAGCGCCCAACAGGTAGCTTACTGTGACCCTCTCCTTGTTCAGTCTGGTGAGTGGGACGTCAGTGTGTCTGACTATGGAGTCACCTATGACAAGTGTGTCTGGCATTGTGTTTGGCCTTAAGGGCTGTGACTGATTTGCACACTGACTTTGTGATCTATGTGTTGCTTGTGTTATGTCATGAGGCGGCAGTTGTTTGGGTGTCTGCTTTGGAGGCCTCTGCTGTTTTGGTAGATTTTTGATCAGTGCCTCCGAGTATGTCTTTGTGTGTTTATGTGTTTGATTTGTAGTTGTGATAGTTCTATGTGAGACTGGGTTTATGGTGTGTGTGGTTACCTTCTCCTCCTGTCTGGTTTTGCCAGTCCTGAGTTGAGAGAGCTCAGCCTCCAGTTTGGCTATATAGTTGCATCTCTCGCATGTATTTGTGTTTTGTGGGAGGAGGAGAGGGTTGTCTGTGTACATGAGGCAATTGTAACATTGCCTCAATATTCCCAGATTCACCAGCTGAGCAGGAGAGGACGCTAGCAACTGACCCTTTGACATGCTAGAAGAAATGAAAAGGTTTGCTGTGTAACTGAGTCAGAAAGGACCTATAGGGAAGTGGGTACTCAAGGGGGTTTTAAGCTAGTGAAGTACTTTGTATAATATAGAAGTGCTTTACCTGACTAAAAATGCTTTAGGGACAAGTGCTGAGCTTTACAGATAGAGAATAGACTGTTTAGATTACAAGTAGAGCAGTTCTAAGGGAAAAAATGAAGAGCAGACTTTACAGAGCCAGAAATAGTTTAACCTTGTTTAACCGGCGCTGCCCAATGGTGCTCTACTGGCAACTCCGCGCTAAATGCAGAAAAGGCAATAAGTCAGTAGTACAGGCTAGCACACTTTAGTGGGCAGCCAAACAATTAAATTAAACAGCAAACAAACACTTTTTGACTTGAATTAGACTAATTTCGACTAAAATGTACTTTTAAGTGCAGATAATAAAAAATGCAGTAAATAACTATGAAAACAGTTAAAGCTTGCTCTAGGTAAGCAGTAGAAGATAAAACAAATATAAAAAACAGCAGGATACTTAATCAGGAAAGCATTCACTTTTTTTTCAATTCTCTGTAGCCAGGAAGACTCAACAGGACCATGTGGAGCTGTGTCCGAGCAATATGGCTTCAAAAAAATGCCACAGGCAGATTTTAACCAGGGAACTTCAAAAGAGCTAGAAATGGTCCAAAATGACCAATTACTACAGCTTCTTGTGCTGAGGTCACTTCCCTCAAGGACAGGTAGGCTATTCAAGGCTCCCCACTCCCACTGGTGAGCTAAAAAACTTCCTTCTATCCAAGTAAGGCAATGGACAACACAGGAACTACAACACAGCCCAGGATACAGCAAGGCATGTAAACTGGTCTAACTAGTTTAGGAGAGGCAGGAAAACAAGGAATATTTTTTTGTTTTTGTTTTTAAATAGAAACACACAGAAATGCAGAAAAGGCAATAAGTCAGTAATACAGGCTAGCACACTTTAGTGGGCAGCCAAACAATTAAATTAAACAGCAAACAAACACTTTTCGACTTGAATTAGACTAATTTCACTAAAATGTACTTTTAAGTGCAGATAATAAAAATGCAGTAAATAACTATGAAAACAGTTAAAGCTTGCTCTAGGTAAGCAGTAGAAGGTAAAACAAATATAAAAAACAGCAGGATACTTAATCAGGAAAGCAGTCGCTTTTTTTCAGTTCTCTGTAGCCAGGAAGACTCAACAGGACCACGTGGAGCTGTGTCTGAGCAATATGGCTTCAAAAAAATGCCAGAGGCAGATTTTAACCAGGGAACTTCAAAGAGCTAGAAATGGTCCAAAATGACCAATTACTACAGCTTCTTGTGCTGAGGTCACTTCCCTCAAGGACAGGTAGGCTATTCAAGGCTCCCCACTCCCACTGGTGAGCTAAGAAACTTCCTTCTATCCAAGTAAGGCAATGGACAACACAGGAACTACAACATAGCCCAGGATACAGCAAGGCCTGTAAACTGGTCTAACTAGTTTAGGAGAGGCAGGAAAACAAGGAATATTTTTTTATTTTTTTATTTTTAAATAGAAACACACAGAAATGCAGAAAAGGCAATAAGTCAGTAGTACAGGCTAGCACACTTTAGTGGGCAGCCAAACAATTAAATTAAACAGCAAACAAACACTTTTCGACTTGAATTAGACTAATTTCGACTAAAATGTACTTTTAAGTGCAGATAATAAAAAATGCAGTAATTAACTATGAAAACAGTTAAAGCTTGCTCTAGGTAAGCAGTAGAAGGTAAAACAAATATAAAAAACAGCAGGATACTTAATCAGGAAAGCAGTCGCTTTTTTTTCAGTTCTCTGTAGCCAGGAAGACTCAACAGGACCACGTGGAGCTGTGTCTGAGCAATATATAAACCATGGTAGTCTACTTAGCCATGTGCCGATCCTGTCCAGGATTTTATGTAGGAAAGGCCATCAGGAGACTTTGGGACCATATTGTAGAGCATTTGAGGGATATTACAAACAAAAACACCCATAATGCCCTTTATATTCATACCTTGGAAGGTCCAAATTTCAAAAGATTTGTATTTTTTGTTATTGATAGGGTTTGTAGTGATGTTGGGGGGTGATGTTAAACTTGAGTTGGAAATTAGGGATGCTAAGTGGCAGTTTAGACTGCAGAAATATGAGTTGTTTACATTCAAGAAATTATTTTCTTTTTTACAATTTTACTGCTGTCTGTTGTAACTAACATTTTTTGTCTTACTTTTTGTGTATTTATTGCATTTGAAATTTGTTTTAACTACTACTATACATATTTTTTAATGTTTGAAACTTTAATAACAGTAAAAGAAATGTAGCTTAGCTTATGGCTACTCTTTACTTCTGATGTAATTAATTGAATGATTGATTATTACCTTGAGTATATAACCAAAATTTAGCTTAATTGGTTTGACTTTGAAGAAGCCATTTGAATTTTATGGTGAAAGCGCTTAGTCTGTTGGTGCTGTATTAAACTGTTTGCTACAATTTTACTGCCTTGGTGGCTCAATTTTTATTTTTTAGTGTTTTTTTTACTTTATTAGCATTGTGGCTGGTGTGTCGTTTACACTTAATGATAACATCCAAAAAATTACTGAGGTGGTTAATGAACATACTGTTTTATTGCAGTCTTTATTCAGGAAAATTATGAATTAAGGGGCTAAAGTTGAAGCTACCAAAGCAAAAATGGACTTGATGGCAGCCACCCTAATGAACATGGAAGATCAAGCAAGGTGTAAGAATCTTAGGCTAAATGTATACTTGAAGGAAGATAAGCAAACAGTTGCAAGGACTTTATTAAAAAGTGCCTGGCAGAAAACTTCATTGAGAGAGGAAGATCTACACATCAAATGTGTTCACTATATGAGATGGGTACCACACTGAGAAGGAAAGTGAAATCCCAGACCTATAATAGCTTGATTTATCACTTATGAACAAAAGAAGATAATACTGCTGATTGTATGGAGAAAGGGATTTAGATTGCATTGTGATAATTCACCAGTTTACTTAGATATTGACTTTTATGTGCAAACCAGTAAGAGATATGTGCAAATTATCCAAGTCCAAAGGCAGTATAAGGTAAAGGGAATTCAGTTTTAAAATGTTATATCCCACCTCCATAAAGTTATTCCTCCCAAATGAAATGCCAAACTTTTGCTTCAGCAGAGGATTCATTGTCGACAGTTAATGAGGTTACCCATCAACATCTAGAAGGGAGATCGTCCCAGCAAGCAATTGAATCAGCCACCATGGGATATAAAAGGGTATTGAGATTGGGTAGAGAAAAGGTGAAGGAGTCAATCCCCCTATTTTCTAGTTACAAGGTACTAAAAGCCAGAGCAGAGGTTATACAGTCACTGAGGGGGATTGTCAAACCCCAAAAACTATCAGCATGACATCAACTAATCACATATTACTTTCTGTGAGGTGTGTTATTGGTGGCCAACATAAATTTCCTAATGTTGGTTATTTTTAGGAAGGATGGTAACTTAAAGCTAATTGGGCTACTAATACAGGAATGTATGAAAATATCAAAGGGGGGCAGCTGAATGATGATGGCTAGAATTATACTAACAATATAAAATTAATATCACAGAAAAGATAGCAAATTGGTATATCGTCTCTAACTGTGCAACATTTACTACTGATTCTGCTGTTTTGGATAATAAAGTTACCTGCATTTTTACTGCTTTTAGTTGGAAAATTCAAATAATTGCTGGATGGCAGGGGGACAACCCAACTACTTGAGCCAAGGAGGATAGTGCTGATTTTGTCATCTTGTTAATAAGGGAAGGGGACAATAAATACGAATGTTGGATTCCATTATTTTCTTTCTTTGGATATGAAGGACACTTGAATACTTTACAGGTTGATTCAGAAAAGGGTAAACAATCCAAATGATGCCCATCACATTTACTGAAGCTTGATCAGCAGGTTGCACTGGATTTTGCTCAGGGTGAGGAAGGTTAATACCTCACTATGCTGGTATTGTTTCTCCAGTTTTCTTCTCCTGTCCAGGGGAGATAGAGGTATGCAGATCACACTAAGGGTGAAGAGCCCTCTCCTTGGAAGTGAGTATTTTTTGTATATAGTAGGTAGTTTTGTTTTAAGTGACTTACAAGGGACTAAATGGAGCAGTGGGAAAACAGAGTTCAGTTCTTGCTGCTCAGCATGTTGGGAGGAAGGTCAGTATAATGAAAGAAATAGCTGTGGTGTAGACTTGCATGTAGAGTTTACTATGGGCATAAAAGCCAGTTTATTTTACAATAGTTTGAACCATGTACCCTGCTCAAGAAGAAGGAGAGCTACTAATTTATTATGGAAGTGAGATGCCTGACATGGACTATAAAATGGGATAACTAACCAAATAAAAACGTACAGAATTCTAACAGTTAAAAAGGCAGGGACATAGGTAATAACCCAGCAAGAAACAAACCTTATTGTGGATGAACATGTGAAAGTAGAGAGGAATGGTTATAAGCTTCTTGTGGATGCATCCTATGAGGGGGCCAGGAGAAGAGGCTTGGTAATTTTAGGACAGAAAGGGTTACAGTTTGAGATATAGACCTTACTTAGGGATACACAGGGTTATTAATGTAGCTGTGAAAGGGTTTGAATTACAGTAGTGTCAGTGTGCATTCCTTCCAGCACAAAGCTGAATAGGATAAGGCAAATCCTTATAGATATTATTAGATTTCATTAGGGCATTTTAATATTAATGAGTGACTGGAACTTGATTTTCTCACCGTATGATAAGCCCAGCAATGTCAGGTTTCATTTTGGTATGCTCATGAGAATATTAATTTAATATTTGAGATTTCTTTAACAGGGATCTTAATAAATAATATTCTCGTTGGGTTGGAAATTTGTTTATATCGTTAAATGTATAAATACTTTTCTCTTCTTTTGGGTCTTTTTTACTTCTTCTTCTGTGTTGGATATATTTGGAATTTGTCATTGCTGTTATATTTTTTTATTATTCAAGTAAACAGAGTAATAAAAATTTTGGAATCTTAAAAAAAGATGCTGATATCACATACCAATTCTCAAAGGTTTCAAATGTTTCAGATGTTTTTAAGATATCCTGTATCTTGCTTACATTTTCAGTTCTCTGTATTATCCTTTGAATTGTTTACAAAACTAAGAAAATGTATAAACTCTCTAATGTTTAGCAGCAGCTGGATTCACTAAAGCAATAGATGCTGGGTCTTACCAGTGATTAGTGTCTAAAAATAAACACCTGAGGTACTTTATGTAGTCTCTGCTTTTGGGGGTGGGGGGGGGGGCAGCAGGCTGGCTGTCAGGGAGATTGAGCTATAACAAAAACATCCTCCTAAGCAGAACGAACAGGAGGAATAGGAGGAGTAAGATCTGTAAATTCCAGTTGCAACAAATCATAGTACTTCCTGAGTGACTGAGAAATATCATTTTTCCCACTGAAATAACTGATTCATTCTGGAATTCTTCAAAGTACTGGCCAAAGCCACACTCTCCTCAGAATCTGGAAATAACATATAATCTGTGCATGCAGAAGCATTTTGAGGTTCAGACTCTTGAATCTCTTCAGAAAATTAAGAATCTTTTTTTTTTTTTGCCAGAGTCAGCCATACAAGAAGGATCAAGAGCCTAAGCTAAACCCAATATGTTACTACTATCCAGAGTGACTGAGACAGGAGAAGACATCTGTTTAATTTTTTATTTCTTTTTTGACAGGAATTTCTGTAGAAACAGACCCAGTTTTGCCAGCAAAAGCATCTCTAGGGATTGGGCATAGCTTTCCAGCTAGACAGAGTGGCATTCCCTGCCCTTTCTCCCAGGACTGAGAAGAGTAGCTCTCCCATGCCCACCAAGGGCACTCCAGGAGCCACAGTGGACTTAATAAGCCCATTCATAGTGGTTGTAGGAACTACACCACTGGGTTCAAAGGAAATAGGTGAGTGGCCTCAGGAACCAACTTTGGCCACAGCAGAGTCACCCACCTGCATCTGAGGCACTTTAGTAGCCTGCTGTGATGGCAAAAGCTGTTTAACAATTTTTTTTTTTTTGGCTGGAAGATGAAAGAACCAAGGAACCTGCAGTTTTTTCCATGTTTAAGTGAAAAAGGTGCCTGATTCTTGTGGAAATCTGGCAACAATAGTCAGTAAAACAGGTACTTTGTAAAAAGTAATGTTTCCCCCATTACAGGACACTAAAATGCACTTTAAGTAGGTTAACCCAGCCCTCAAAAGTAAAACAGCATAATTTTACCACAGAAAAAAAAAGTTTAAAAATTATTAACACCTTTTTACTACAAAAGTCAAAAAGGAATGCTTCCATTTAAAAGTGTTCAAAAGTCACATGACAGTCATTAAAAACAATTTCTCTTAGCTTAATTAAGTTTTACAAAAAAGTAATTTTTCTATCATAAAAAGTAAAGTAGAAGTTTTCCCTTAAGGGAACTTATCTGCCTTGCAATGGAACAGTGTTAACCCACTATATATCCTTGAAAGCCCATACAGGAACACTCTTTGGTGGCAGGAAAGTTCTCAAGAGCTTGGAACCCAGACCTGACATACTATGGTTTAGACACATGGATGTTTCTCTGAAAGCTTTGGAAGATGGCTTTCTGTTACAACCCCATATGGCTTAGCCTACTGCACCAGTGATCCTTATGAAGAACATCTGTAGTTTGGTAAATGTCTGGCCAAAGTACTCTTGTACATGCTACTAGAGTAAGTCCAGGAAGACAGGGAGAAAGGACATATGCAAAAATGCAGGTTTATTTAGCATTGCACAAGCCATTTAAATTTATTGCTTCAAAATAAAAAATAAACAAAAAAAAAGTACCATAGTTACTTCTCACTAAGAATTCATCCAATACAGCCCCTCCAGGAAACAGGCTGCCTTTTAACACAAAGAAAACCCAAAGTTGCAGGCCTATGCTACACCCAACCTCCCACTATAAACACTGGCATTCCTAGAGGTGTAACCCACA
Organism: Protopterus annectens; assembly: GCF_019279795.1. Lineage (NCBI taxonomy): Eukaryota > Metazoa > Chordata > Ceratodontiformes > Protopteridae > Protopterus > Protopterus annectens. The sequence continues at coordinate 1,705,104,519 of NC_056733.1, forward strand.
GTTAGCCCCAAATGGGCTCTCATTCCACCCTGCCAGGGTTCCCTTTAAATGATCCATCACTGAGAAACTGACTTCCTTAGTTGTTTTCAAGCAATCTCATTTTGTACAGCAATAACTAACAATTAAAACTTTGATAACTATGTAACACAGAGTGTTTCCTAGTTTCCTAGGCAAGACAGTATTCCCCATATACTGTAATGCACATTAAAAGGCACATTTTCAACTTTTTTCAGTGCTGCAATATCAAATCTTACAAACTATATCTATTTCTATACATCCTTCTCTCTCTCTCTCTCTCTCTCTATATATATATATATGAGAGTGAGTATATATACACACACATATATAACAATTTATAGATACTGTACATAGGCATAATATATTATGTAGCCCCACCACATAATTGTAGTGTATTCACTGTTATATAAAGGATAAAGGTGTACCCATTAAAAATACATTGAGATATATATATATATATATATATATATATATATATATATATATATATTTGGTAAAAACTATTTGCAAAATGGGGGGGGTTATGCCCCCCACACCCCCAATGTGGGGGGCTGTGCGCCTCCTCTTACTTATTATTCTCACTACAAGGTCGCACTGCAGTGGGGCAGGGGCTATATTTCATTTTTGACCAAATGGAAGTCGACCAAATGTGCTTTCAGTCAAACGAGCTTTCAGTGAAATGGGCTGCCTGAAATAATTTTCGACCAAGTGTAATTCGACCAAATACAGTAGACCCATATATATATATATATATATATATGTGTGTGTGTGTGTGTGTGTGTGTGTGTGTGTGTGTGTGTGTGTGTGTGTGTGTGTGTGTGTGTGTGTGTGTGTGTGTCTACTTTTATTCACTGAAAACTCATTTCACTGAATTTCAAAAACGTATATATACCCTTTTCCCCACTGTAGTGCGATCCTGGAGTTAGTATATATAGTTGGAGGGTGTAGCCCCCACCTACGTTTGGTTTTATATTGTTAGTTTTTTTTTTTTGCTAAATAATTTTTATTTTTTTGTTTGTAGACACATTATGATACAGTAAATTTTAAATTACAATTCAAAATAAAAGAAAATAGTTAATAACTATAACAATATGTACAATATTTACAGGTGGTCCAATGAAAAGGATTAACCAATAAGGTTATAAAGAGGAATAATCTCATAGAACTAGTATAACCTTTACTGGCATATATTCACATAAGTTCATCTTAGTTTATGACATTTTAATTTCATGTAGAATAAATTCTGTCCTTTTGTAATGTGTCTATAAGTATTAAGATTTTATTCCAAGGATTGTCTGTCCAACGTCTGGGAAAAAATTCTTTCTTCTTTGACTTTTATTTCTTTCTGTGCAGATTCCTTTAATAGAGATATGAAGTCTTCATAACTTGGAGGAACAGTGGATTTCCATTTTCTTGTTAAACATTTTCTGGCTACAGCCAGAATAGACCATAAAAGATATTCCCCGGGATTCATGAACCTTGCGCCAGGCGCCAGCATAGCGTCGGCGTTATAACGCCAAATATGGCTGCTTAGCGATTCAGGTATGAATGAATTCCACGTGCACTACCGGCGTGCGCCGGACCATCCCCGCCCCCGGCGTAGGTATGCAAAACACACTGTGTGCGGTATTGCACCATGCAAATGAGGGCAAATAGCGATCCACGAAGTGGCGCAGGCGTAGCGTAAGGGCACGGCAATGTAAACCAAAAAAAAATGGTTTACATTTACCCAAACATACCGGAGGAGTAACGGAAGGCTGTCAAAGTCAGGTATCATATAGGTGCAATATGCCAATGTGGAAAGGCACCGAGAATGTCCAAAGAAAATATGCACAAAATGTAAAAAATGACATAAATGGCACGTATGTAGAAAGAACAGCAGACCCGGGATATGTGCACAGAAGTTGTAAAGCAATGAAATAATATGACAATGTCCTAAAAGAGCAGTAGAACACAAATCAGCTGCACAGCCACCACACACCATAGTATGTATGTAAAGCTGCAACCCCAGCGCAATGGTTGTCAAGGAGTGGTGGCGGTGTCCGGCGCCCGTAACCATGTATTAGTAGTCAATTCCATGCAAATGAGGCAGATAATAGTGAATCGCAAAAACGGCGCCGGCGTAAGGATGGAGCAAGCGGCGTAGCGGTACCACACCGAGGAGTGGCCTACACGAGATACATGTCAACCACAGGGGGTGTGCCACTGTAGGAGGAAGGATATTGGAGGTCAGCAAATCTGGGCTGTACAATGCACATCACAGCATCAGGACTGGCGTGTTAGGAAATAGATGCGCTGAGAGTACAGAATGCACGCACAAATGCATGTGCACGAGGATGACTACGTTCCCTAAACCAGTCATGTGACGGCCTCACCGGCAACAACCACGGATATAGGAAGGTAATGCGGAGAATACGAGGAAATGCGGAAGCAGTGTAAATGGATCCGTAATGAGCAATTAACACCAATCAATGCAGGAAGGGCAAACGCCGGCAGCTGATAACTCTGCATGCAGACTCCTGCATAACGGGAAAGGGGAGGCATATGAGTGCAAAGATAGTAGGGGATGTAGTAGAAATGCAAAGAGCAAAGAACCGAAATAGCACAGCCAAGTACAGAGGTAGCATAACTGCGGCTGCAGATAAAATGCATCATATGCCATGTGCCTGCAGGATGCAGTAATGTAAGATGCCAGGCGAAGGCAACGCAGGCAACTGTAATGTAACACTACAGGCAGTACCGTTGCAGCAGCAAGCGTAAAACCACGGAAATAATCCGTGGATACGGCCGCACAGACACACCCAATGACATCACCGGGTATACAGCACAACAGTATTAAATGTGAATGCACACAACACACAGCGATTTCCCAAACGCCGCACCGTAGGGTGTAAACAGACGGGGAACTTTTAATATGTATATGCTGGGTGCCGCCGCAGCCGTGATGCATAGGTATGTGGCAGAGACAGACGGAGTTGCGGAGGGTGGTGCCGACAACGACCGTAGGCCTCACAGGAGAAGGAGAGTGTTCAGACCAAGGGTGACCTACCAGGGGCTGCGAGACCTGGAGATAGTAGAGCGCTACAGGGTGGACAGGGACACGTTACAGCAAATAGTGGAGCTGTGCCGGCCGTGCCTGAGAACAAGAGACAACAGAGGGGAGCCCATCCCAGTGGACACAAAGGTATGTGTGAGCTTGCGAATACTGGCTACAGGTACCTTTCAAAGGCCAACCAGGGACATAATGGGCATCTCACAGGCATCAGCATCCAGGGTACTACACCAGTTCCTGGATGCCATGTTACCACATGCCCATGAGCACATAAATTACCCCACATCTCAGGAGGAGTTGGCTAGCAATATGCGCCGCTTCCACCGTGTGGCACAATACCCGGAGGTCCTGGGTGCGATAGACTGTATGCACATAGAAATTAAGTCACCACCCGGGGAGCAGGGTAGACGCTACATAAACCGCAAGGGATACCCCTCCATCAATTGCCAGGTCGTGTGCAATGCGCAGGGCATTATTATGGATGTGTGTGCTGGCAGCCCTGGAAGCTACCACGACTCCCATATCTGGCATGCCTCACAGCTGTATCAGGTATTCGCCAGGGGGGACATCACACAAGGTCACCTTGTGGGGATGCTGGCTACGCACTGGAGCCGTGGTTGATGACACCCATCAGGAATGCACACACACACATGCAAGAACGCCATAATGAGGCACATGCACAAACCAGAATAATCATAGAGCGTGTGTTCGATGTTGAAATCACGGTTCCGGTGCTTGGATACATCCGTGGAGCCTTGCAGTACTCTCCAGGCACAAGTGCCCACATATTCATAGTATGTTGTATGCTACACAATATGATTCTGCGGAAACAGCTGCTGCAGGGACATAATGCCGGAGGGCCACCAAGCCCGCCACAACTGCCAGGGCAAGCACAGGCACAGGGCGTTCAGCGCCATGGACACACTGAGCCAGCCCCAGTAGGTAGACAGAGGCGCACCCAATATGCCTACGCCCTGGCAAAGAGGGAACGCATAGCACATACGTTGACAGTGTAGGCCCCATGGACTGACACCTCCTGACCTGCACACACAGTAAAATGGACGCCACACAAACTTGTCCGCCCGTAATGTGTACCGTATGTGCGGACGTATGTGTGACTCCAACAAAGGCACCGCCCAAACACCGCACACCCAATAGCCAGCAGAGCATGGAACGCCAACACCTCAACGCACGCCGGTTCTACAGCACACGGCGTAGCCGTATGCTGCCACTATCGCCGCAAGTCGACCACATATGTACTCATGTGCATACACAGATACGGAAATACATATCAGTACACATGTAGAAATATATGTACGCATACACAGATATAAAGTACAACAGGGTAATATGGAACCCAGGGATGCAAGTTCACAGATAAGTAAGACGCGAAATCACCACATAGTAAACATAGTGACCGACAACCCGATCATCCTGGAGGGTGGGCAGGGCAGGTAACGCCAGCCATGGAAATGTTAACCTGCATCAATACATATCCGCGTGTCGGGATGGTCACCAGTCCACGGTACAGTAACGGGATATGTGTAGGGTTACCACCTGTCCCACGTTGTGAGGGACAGTCCCCCTTTGGGCAGTTGTGTCCTGCAAAAACATTGACAAAATGGCAAATGTCCTGAGATTGTAGGACAAAACTATTTCCCCTAATTTCTATATTAGTTGCATAAAACAGTGATTTTGTCGAAGAAACATCTAAATATGATAATAAACAGAATAAGCAACTGTAATGCTACAGGTTTGTATCCTGTCAAAAAAGTGAATTGCTGTCCTTTGTACTGGCCGTGGGTATGTGTTTGCATGCAAAATCTGACGTTTCCACAGACAATGTCCCACTTTGGGTATTTGAAAAGGTGGCAACCCTAGATATGTGCGTGTCATATCCATAGGATATGAGTGCGGAGATACACGCCGCCACCGCGATGCGCCAACGTAGGTATTGTGTTCAACCATCGGTGCGGCGGAAAGCATACCAGTGAAGTGTACGACATTATGAGGAACGACCTCATTTGGGGTGTAAAACAGTTCATGTTCCTCGCAGTTCCTCCAAGTTCCACATTGAAAATGTCTGTCAAACATCCATTGTTAGGAATGTATATAAATGACATCCTGGTAAATAGAATGTACTCATAGTAAGTCAGTAAAGGTTCTTCACTGTAAGTAAATCAGCATATTGCAATCAACCTATGACCTACTTAGCTGAAGTTGTCACTATGCCATTACTATGTGTTCCACATTATGCCCATTTGTTTCACATTACTACTGTGTGTGTTCCTCACTCTGGAAATAGAAGGTTGACAGCCATGGCGGCAATATGTGTGTGTGTGAGGTGAGGTTGTCGTGTGTTCCGCTGTGTGTGTGTAATGTGTGTACCACTGTAAACTGTGTATGTATGACATGTCACAGGCGGAGTGTAATAACAGGCGTAGGCATACAGTACAGGAACCATAGGCGTATGTACAGCAGTACCCACAAAGTAGTACTGACATCTCCTCAGTGGCTATGCACGTGGCGACGTAAAACGATGCAAAGCGGAAATGTCCCAAAGTGTACCACAGGGCCATAGCCAACAGGAGATGCAAAGGACGCATGTACAAACCATGACCGTAGGTATGGCGGCCATAAGGTAGACTCCACACGGTCCGTCGCCAACGTTACACAGCATCAGGCATGTACGGCGAAAATACGAATGTGCTATCCGGCACCGATCGTGAACACCTACGGTCCCGTAAATACCGCGGTGTGTAAGCAAGCGGCACACGAATAGGAGGCTACCGGTAGCATACAGGCCGCCCCAAGTATAGGACCACATTCACCGTAACTATCAGCGACAAAATGCCAATGGATAGTAGGCATGGACGAACATCCGCAGATATATAACCGATGTGAAGGAGGAATACGTGCAGGAAGCACACATGCAGGCGATACCGACAGCAGACGACATCAACCAAACAAACATTCCCGGAACAACAGACAGATAACCCGCAGCTCCCCAAGCAGGGATGGAGCACACACACAAGCATATCTGGTATGTATAAATGCAAGACTCACACCCCGTACCCGTCACCCACATCCGCAGATATACCCCATTGCACATATCAAAGGGATAACAGCTAAAACCGTAGCAAACACATACAGGCAGTGAATGACAGCGGCATACCCACAACAAGCTCCTGGGAAACACTAGCAGCGGCTGATGCATCCCTGCATCCGCTATGTACAGGAAAATAACAGCTATGTAACACATCTGAATGCACAACGCCATCGACAGACGCCGCCAGGACACGGGGACCCACATGTCGAACACAATACCATACTCAACACACACAATCCACGGCTAACACCACAGCGAAATGTGCCCGACACCACACATAGCGGATGCAGTCACACAAACATGATACAATACATACCATCCTCACGAAGGTATTGCAAATAACCAACGCCCACGAGGAAAGAACCATGGGCTAGTGCCGACGCCAGTAACGAAAGGAAGGGGGATCACCGCCGATATGCGCATAAGTACACACCGAGGAACAGCTATTGGCCTGATTAACACACATGCCTCAGGTGACGACGAATATAAGGAAGACTCCTGGATATTCAAACCGTATGTTCATACCGAACTAACACGAATAGAGAAGGAGAAACAAGGGAATAGAGACGAACCCAGAACAAAAGGCCGGAAAGGTATGTCGAATCCACGACATGTACTGGTGTGTAACGCGATACGTATGACGAATCTGTACAGTATGTGAACGGTGTGTGTAGGTAAAGATACCTGTCCATCAGGCAGAGAGAGGCGAAGGTTGGATATGTAATGCTAAAACGCGCAGCATACCAACGACTGTGGACAACGTGTGCACAGCAGTGGGACAACATGTACACACCCGGGATAACCCCAGGTTCGCTTGCCCCCTTTTGAAATGGCCAAAGTGGGAAATCTTCGGCACACACACACATCAGATGTTACAGGTGGACACATACCCATGGTCAGTACAAAGGTTAGAACTCTACTCTTTTGCATAAAGAAAACTGTAGTCTTGTAGCAGTTAAGTTGCTTATTGTGTGTCTTGTAACATTTAGGAATGTACATACATAAATAAGTATGTGATGCAACTCTTACATAAGAATGGCATATAGTGATGTCCTACAATCTCAGGACATTTGCCATTTGTAATATATTTTGTCAGGACACAACTGCCCAAGGAGGGACTGTCCCTTGCAAAGTGGCACAGGTGGTAACCGTACCCCAGGTCTGCCATAGGGGTTGCAAACATAGAACAATGCCACCACCCACGCTGATGCTGGCAGTGGATATCCAACAATGAAGTGCCACAGCAGGGGATAGGACATGTATGTATAGTGTCACAGCACACATGTGCATGGGCATATACCATCGATGTCATACGGAATGTGCGCACGACGCACGTATCCCACGCAGTAGGCGACTATGTCAATTATGTGTAATGCAAAGCTGGCATGATGGATATGTTCACAAATCATAGACAGTATCACAGGCATAGCATGCATGATGGAGCGATGGCCTAATGTTATGTACATACACAAGATATGTATGGCCTGCACATATGGGACAATGTAGTAGCAGAATAGGTACCCGAAATGGAGGGAACAGCAAGTGACCATGTCCAAACGTTCCATAGCAGGTGCAATGTGTGCCACAATGATGTCCAGCAGAGCCGTGTGTAAACACATGTGCAATGTACACAGTACTGACCCCCCCCATGGTAGTGTCCACTGAACGGCAGAACTGGATGTCAACTGTCATGTCTATACAGTACGTCCACCGTGGTGGTACCATGGGTCTGTGTCACCCTACCAGCAAGGAAGCTATCACATGACTAGTGACACAGTGTGCCCCTGTGGGATGTGCACAGGACCTATGTCCCACAGCATGGTGTGTGTCCAGTCTGTGGATGTCACACAGACGCCCGGGCTGAGCAATGTGGCATGTGTGCACACATGCAGGACTGCTCCTCCCACCCTGGCCACTGCAAACGCCATGTAGGAGTACTACATGCATCAGTACTGCGGAGAACATGGCCCATGGCAGAGTAGATTACACCCCTGTGTTAGTGGCATGCAGGTGAGCACAGATGTGTTACATGACTGTCATTTGCATATGTAAACTGTCTGAGCTGGGTAGAGAGCACAGCATGACTATACTGAGACATGTAACGTTGTATCCATTGTGTAAGGTACACCACACGTGTTATTGTAACACGGCCTGCGTGTACATGTGTGTATGGCACTGGTACAAGGGCACCCAAGGTATCAGCCAGACATACGGTCCAGAAATGCGTGGTCCTGCACATGTGTACCCACGCCATGGTGTAATATGGCAACCACAGCACCATGTGGGCCATGTGTGTGTACATCAACCATGTACAACGTGATATGCCTGTATAGGGACAGTATCCATGTGATACACACCGCATGACTGTCAGTATGCAAAGGTGATGTGTATGCACTATGTGTGATGTAACTGATGCAATGATATCTACATGATATATCTGCCACACTGACACCTGTATGGGTGTCAGCAACATGAGTAGGATGAGCTAGAATGCTGCCAGGTATGTAGAAGTGGTATATGTAGGCATGTACAGTACTGTGTGACAGCAGGTAGTGTATGTATGCAAATACTGAGCATGAGGGGCCACATGTCTGAGGACCGTGCAATGTCACATGTCCCTGACTTGTTGTAGTTAGCATGATATGCCTGCACCACTGTGTGAACTGTACAGAAGGCACATGGCGTAACATCCCGATACACAGGGTACGATGTGATGCTGGATGTGTACACTGGCAATAGCATAAAGTGGAATGGTGCTGAAGGGCAAAGAGCGGATCATGTCTGATGTGATACCCTCTGTACCACCCCACCCACCCATGCAATAATATGACAGGTGGCCAGCATGGGATGTGGTGTGCTGTGGCGCACAGAAGCCCAACAAGGGTGCCAGGAAAGGCATGCAGGTAGTCAATGAGTGTGTGAAGCATGTATGTCAAGATGTGGCCCAGTGCCATACTGAATGGCCCAGTCATGGGTGTAGAGATGCAGCCCCATACGTGCAATGCAGTACCATCCATGTGTAGTGTGATAGATGTGGTAGTGTGGTGGTCAGGGTGCACAGCGTACATGAATGGGCTAGCAGTCACTGACGTGTGCTGCTGCAGAGACATGTAACAGCCAGGTTGGCGGGATACAACAACTACGGCGGTTTGAGGTGACAACGGGACTGTGTTCCCGGACATAACATGTGCATGGCAGTACTATGTATGTGTCCACAGGGTTAATACAATGTCCAGCCAAGGATTGGAACCCTGTAGTGAGTGAGAGTGTGTATTGTTGGTAGGTACCCCATTGGCAGGCACGATGACAGCAACATCTGTGTCGCCAATGCCTGCATGACCGTGGTATGCTGCATTGAATGTGGATGTAGTCAAACAGCAGAGACATACCACCACACTGCGTGAGGGCCCACACTGCAATGTCTGGCAGTCATGTGTAGGTAGCTAGCTGTGGAGTATGTCATGCACCATCAGGACACACCATGACTGTCAAGTGACACACAAGACACAGGTGAACATAACTACCGTGCAACAGCCTGCACATGTGCCCATACAGCACGTGTGCATGGAACAGGAATACCACTGTGGCGTCTGTGAAAAGGCCAGTACCACCATGTCTCAGTGTGGAATAGCATGGTCCCTACCAGTGTGTAAATGTAGCAGAAGTGCACTGTGATCAGTGTTGGCATAGGCACGTAGACTGTCCATCGTACCGGGTGCCATGCCATCAACTACCACTGTCAGTGGATGTCAGTAATACCGGCTGTAGTGTGTATGTACCATGCATGCTGCTATGGTTGTGTGTTTAGGGTGTGGCTAGCAGGGATGGTAAGCATGGATGTTCAGCAAACAGAGGGGGGAGGTGTGTAGGCCTAGCACACAGACACATGGAGGTTTGGTGCATGCTGAGGGTAGTGTAGGTATGGTATGTGTCGTGTAATGTGTCACCCAGCTATGCGCACTGCATGGCCAAGCATGTGTGGGTACATGGGAGTCCATACTAGGGAAGGGCGTGTTGCTGGCAATACATAGCAGTAGCAACTGTCCTAGGTGCAATGTACAGTATGCCAACCTGACCGGCATGTAACCTGTGGTGTACAGTGTATTCACTGTCGCGTGTCACAATGTGCGTAGCGGCCACGAACATGGGTATCTGAACATGGACTACCTATGATGCAATGTGTCATGGGAATATACAGTATGTGTGTAAATCACGGTGTGGTGTGGGAACCACCCACCCGTGTGTTGCAGTCCAGGTATGTGCCTGGGAGGTATGATCTGTGTACAATCTGGAATGGCAGGTGTGCCATGTAGGGCATGGAGGCAGGTCCCAGGCACTGCAGATAAATGACATGTGTGCTGTACTGTGTGTGCAGTGCTAGTGTACAGCACAGTGGAGGGTGTAAGCATTGTCACACATCACTGCATGCTGTGCCTACCTGTGACAGCCCTGCCGGAGACAGACATGTGACACCACTGCACAGGCAGCATAGCATGTGAAGATGTACATGTGGGCTGCACACCTTAGGCAGATGTCCACACGTCATGTGTGCCACGGTAGTGTGTTTGAACACGACTATCACACTGGACAAACAGCACATGCCTGCATAACAACAGTATGACCATAGTCAACAGTCCCAGTGACAGAGTAGGCCAATGTAGACTATCTCTGCATGCAGACCAGTGGCTACTGGACACCTGGCTAGACACACACCTGGAGGGTTAATTCACCATTGAGCCATCACATGTCCAAGTCCATGTGGGCCGTACAATGTCATCACAGGGTGGTCACAATAGCAGGTCGCAAGGCAGACACGGTGTACCAGGTGATGTGTCATGTGTGCATATGTCAACTAGCACAGCCGTTCACATGTCTGCAACATACTGGTGCACGATGTATACTGTTACATGATGAATGGAACTGCACTGTCACCCACTACAGGGCCATCTGACACAGGTGTGTTGTGACTGGTGTAACCCATGTTTGCACAGGATACACACTGCTGTTGTAGGCAGCCATGCTGGTGGCCACCAGTGATATATGCAGTGGTCATACAGACATACCGTACACAGTGTTCATGCAGGAATGTCCATTGTCGTGGATGATGCGCTGCCATGTGAATGTAGGTGTTTGTTGTGAATGTCACACATCCAGAAGACACCATCTGGTGCAGTCATGGTTGTCAACACCGGTACACACAGCCACAGCAGTCAGAACCCAGTCCTGACAATGTGTGTCAGTCACCCTCGTACTGTGTGACATATGTGCACATGGCGGAACACCTCCCACTGTCATCTAAGCTGGCTACATGATGGCTGGAATGTATTGACAGGTACAATGCTGGTAGCCGAATGAAGTACCTGGAATCAGACACAGTACGCTATGTCAGCCATGTAAACCATGCAGAACAATGACCGCCCAACAGACACAAACAATGCATTGACACATGGAACATGTGCACATGACAACCCCCAATGAGGTATGTTGCACATATTGATGTACAATTGTCATCTATGGCCATAGCATGGATGCAGACACACATACTCCACAGGTAGTACCATGTGATGTAGGTAGGGGCATTGCTCGTGTACATGTCACAGTAGATGTCCACACACATGTCCTGCATAGCCGTCATGTAGGGGTAGCTGTGGTATGTGACAACTGGACATGCCCATACAAATTACCATGTCCCACAGGAGATGTGTTAGGTGTGTACCACATGTGACGTGCTGACAACAAGCTGCGATGTGTATGGCTGCCGGTGTACCTGTGTGACATTGTCTGTGATGGGTGCAAAGGCACATAGTATCGTATTGCATGCACACAAGCCCCACATAGGTGCATAGCCTGAACATACAGTACAAGGAGTGTGTGGGATGATAGCAACCCACAGGTGGAGATGGGTACGGACGGCAGCCCACAACCACATGTGTCTGTACGGTGTTCACGTCCACGACACATGAGCATCTGAGAGGCTAGCGTCACAGCTGTACAGGGTCGCATGCATATATGTTCAGCAACATCCCTGTATGTCCCACCACTGGCCCGTGGACCAATGGACACCAACCAAATGTGCAGATATGAGATGTGCACAGCACATCACAGATGCCTACAGAGAACAGGCCTACCATGTACACATGTGCACAGTAGGTCTGCGCCACCTGCAGTCAAACACGTTAGGTGCCAAACCACACCAATAGTCCAGGCAATGACACAGATGGACGTGCATGCCTGTGTGTATGTATGTCTGTGAATGCCTCCGGCATAGCAATATAGCTGTGTCACCATTGTGAACAACAATATGAATGGGTTGTATGTGTGAGGGGTGCATCATATGTGTATGGTCAGATCGACGATACCATCAGTGGGCCTGCTATGTGAACATCCCTGTCCCCATACATGGATACCTCTGCTGAGCCCAACACCACATTCACAGAGGGAGGGATGGCGGTGTGTAGTGCAGCAGCAGACATGTGGGTGGCAGCGGCACTGGATGTACACATATGTGTTACCCACATCAGTTCAGGCAGCCATCCATGTGCATGGGATAGTGGTGTGTGTCCACATACAGCACTGTGTCAATCAATATCCCAGCACATAGCACCTGCCAGGGCTACAGTGTATGCATGGATGTGTGATACCTGCATGCAACAGACACACCCTCAACAAGCAGTGTACAGCATACCTCGCACGAGGACAGTGCCCACACCATGGTGATAAACATGTTGAATGTCCATATTCACACAGCTATGACATATGCAATGGACAGCCACCCTACCAATACCGTCAACCCCCAGGTGGATCACACCCAGTGCCATGTATGTGGCATACCATGCCATATCATGCAGAGCTGACCAGCAAGGCTGCATGAGCTATCACAGTCCCACATGGTGCAATGGACAAAAGGCACTCTCACTATCAACCATACACAGCAGTAATGTGGCGATGCACCCTGTCATGTTACAGGTGCTGTGTGATGCTCTGCACAATGTGTGTTTGTACATGCTATGCATGGCCTTTCCTGCTAATGTGTCATGGTTACACATTGCTCCATGTCTATCACATATGCAACACAGGTGAGCTGTGGCAAGTTGTCCAGCACCCGTACAGTGCTGTGTGGAAGTACATGGCACAACACATGCATGTGCAGGTGTCCATGTGTATGTGTACAGTGCCGCTGCTGACGTTCACAATGGACACAGGCGTGATGTGTACTGACATATACACAGCGTCCAGGTGAACAGTACCACAGACGTCACATGGGGACCTATGCCAACTGATATGGACATAGGTGCAGCCAGGTACACATGTCCATGGCAGGCTAACATCTACATGGTGCGTGTACAGTGTGATGGGGTGGCACACAGATATGATGTGACACCCAGTGCTCAATGGTGTGAAGCCAGAACATCGGCTGTGTCACTGCCACGATGCCCTTCACAGATCACTGTGCAGATGTCGTACATGTCATAGCAATGTATTTCCAACAGTATGCCAGCACAGCAGTGTGAATGTGACCTGCCACCATCATTATGTCTTCCAGATAATGCCACGTTCCCGTCTTCCACCATTCAGCCGACAGGAGGAGGAGGTGATCATTCCATACCTCCATGGCAACCACTCCGCCCTATTTAGCCATGTGCCACAGCAGGCACAGGAACGGCAGGAGATGTGGGAGGAGATGTGCAGGAGGGTGAACAGCGTGGCCGTAAACAACCGCAGCTATCAACAAATCCGCAGGCACTGCACAGACCTGATCCGGCATGCAAGACAGCGTGCGCTGCAATCGCCAGGCAACAACGTGGGACAGGTGGTGGGCCACCAACCCAGCCCCCACTCACAGCCACGGAGGAGCTCCTGGCCAGTCTGGGGACACCCACGGAAGAACACCCAGAAACACTTGCGTCCATTGTGGAGGTGGGTGTCTCCCGAGATATGAGCCTGGAGCCGCATGGTAAGTCAGTGTTGCATGTTTGTATGATAGGCGACGTGGGTGTGGGTGTCATAGTACAACACATGATATAGCAATACATGCCAGGTATATGGCCACACAAGATGCAAACCATAGTATGCTATGTTGTGTTAGCAGACATGTGCATAGCACATGCTACCACACACATGCATGATGTGAGATGCACAGTGCTGACTGTGGAGATAGTAATGGCTAATGTGTATACCTTTGTGCAATGCCTTTACAGGTACGTCTGGCGTGTCGCAAGGACAAGGGTCTGTTGCAGGTAAGTCTGTTGCTAGTCAAAGGCATGTTCTGCTGTATTGATATTCCCCATGTGTCTAGGCATGACATGCTCACCTGTGTGTGCCCCAGTCACGGTATACAGCTCGCACCACCCGACACACACAACACCCATGTACAGTAGATACACCCGTTAGCGTAGAGTGCTATGACACCACACAACCTATTGGTGTGTTACGTGCAGTCAGCTATGCATACAATGGTGTAGGTGTTACACAATGGCTGCATGTGTAGTATGCATTGGTATGCCAGTGCAGTATGCACACAGTACCACATAGTGAGCTGTGATCTGGCCAGAGCACAGGTGTTACCAATGTGACCCATGCCCCTGCATCGGTGCACACGTTGTGACATGGCACATGCCATGTCCCATGCATGGATGTCTGGCTGCAGCATTGTCACACCATGACATGACCTATGCACAACATAGCAGACATCCACACTGTCAGCATATCCGTACAGAATGTGACACCTCACACTAGTATGGTTGTATGTCACATGGGCCACCACAGGGCCGTGTGCACGATGTCTACCACACACAATAGTCAATGACTCAGACAGACAAGGCCATGGTTGATTCCTACAGGCATGTTGCCACACAGCACATCCACAGTGGGTACTCACCGTTGCACCCTCTACACACATAGTGGGTTCATCACTGTAGTGGACCCCCTGGACATCCAATGTAGTACACCAGTGACATGGAACGCCTCTCCACAGCTACTACAGGTGCCTCCAATGTCCACCATATACGTGCTGCTGAGCATCTGAACTGACTTACAGACATGGCAATGTAATGCATCCAGGTCACGCATCGCACAGACACATAGCTGTGTCCTGCTACTGTGCAGTGGCACAGAGCCCGCACTTCACACTGTACAGCTATGCACACAGCTCACAGCAAACGTACCTGCACAGACATCACTGTTACCCATACATTGTATCTGTAGACTGTACACATAACACTGCACCGTGACAGCCATTGTGATGTGGTGCATGCGGTGGGTCACCATCGTCACATGTCCACAAGATACCGCACATGTTTGCGGTGTACATTACATACTGTCGGCAGCCATGTGTACTCTCAACTCGCCCGCGGCCACACGGTGTATCACGCTGATGCATGCAAACTACCATGAATGTGTGTACTGCATGCCTACTAAATGACACCTGCCTGTTGTACTGTCCCCACCAGGGCAGTGTACATACTGCCACTATGAATGTCTGGTCTGCATTCACTGGTCTGTGTTGTGTGAATGCTGCATGCCACCTGCATTATCACATGCATGCTGTCTGTGTGTGTGTGTGTGTGTGTGTGTGTGTGTGTGTGTGTGTGTGTGTGTGTGTGTGTGTGTGTGGGTGTGTGGGTGTGTGTGTGTCTGTATTATAACCGATGGTATGTCTTTGTATTGACAGGTGCTGTAGGTGAGTTCCCCTCCTGCGGTCAATCTGATGCTAGTGTCCCCACAGATACTAGTGGTGATGACCATGTGCATGAGGCACAGGCAGGGTCATCACAGGCAGACACTGTGCCAGTGGAGAACATCACACATACGTCCCTTTCATCCCCGCACACGGTTCAGATGCCGACACATACCCCAACACCGTTGACCATAGATGACGGTCAGTCAGCGTCTGTTGTCCCTGAGCAGGAATGTGTGGTGGCTGCAGAAGGTGTGGGTACACACGATGTTGCCAGTGTAAGGACTGGTGCAGTGCCACGCAGGCATGTGGCAGGTGCTGCTCGTAGGGGGAGCACCGCTAGACATACACCTGCCGTACAGGGTGCAGCAGCTGGTATAACCAGACGCATGTTCCAGACTGTAATGGCGGCGCAGGCACGTGCCGAACGGCAGAACCAGGAAGGGCAGAGGCTGCAGAGGTCCGCAATCCGTACCCTGAATGACAACATCCAGGCATTGGCAAATGCACAACAGCATCTTGCCGATGTTCTGGATAGGAGATTGGGTGACATGGCTGGTATCCTCGACCGAGGCATGGCCATCCTTGCGCAGTCCGTGCAGGAACACCAGTTAGGGGTGAGGCATAGGGCACGTGGGCGTGTGCCAGCAACACCACCTGCTGCAGGTCAGCGTGTGCGTGCCACCTCCCATGCCCACCCAGACAGTGCTGGTAGCAGCAGCAGTGCAGCTGCTACTACACCATCCACACCAGGACAGAGCAGGCCATGTGGACGTGGCCCTGGACGGCCCCGTCGTGGGCACGTTTCCAGCGGACATGTGACATCGGAGAGTGGACAGTCCGTACCTACACCCAGTCGTGCCCGTGCGACCCCAGGCAGGCGCGGGTCAGGTCGCCGCCGGCAGACACAGTGAGCCGTAACACCTGCACTGTACAGTCAGGGGCTGCCAAGCATACCCCGTGTAGGCATCACAGATGACTGAACTGTGTACACACACACCCACACACAGCAGACACAACTGTAGGGCTCCACCACACCCACATGCAATCTACATAGTCATGCCCACTCAATGCACTGGCCCTTACACACACACATGATGTCATCCATTGGTACAGCCCATGCCTGTGGCACATATCACCCTGTGCATATGATGAAGTCTCTGCCGCATAACTGTGAGCTACACCATCACTGCACGGTTAAGCTAACATATTCTGATGCACAGGGTGGACACGATAGTGAGAGGTGTATGTGATACCTGTGTCCGCATACTACGTGATGTGTATGTTGTGGTGTGTGTGTATGGCTGGTGACAGGTATGTATGTGATGTGGGTTGTGCACGGACATCATGCAGCAGACATACCATGCAGGACAGGTGCAGCATTCATTGATATGTGTACACAGTATGTGTGGTGGTTACATGTGTAGCACCATGTCGGTGCAGTTAACCCGTATGATACTGATGGTGTACTTGCATGTGCCTACTGGGAGCACTGTAATTAGTTCCCCACGTGTAGTGGGGTACCCACAGGCATGTCTGGCAACATCAGCATAGCACAGTTACCCGCATCCGGCATGGACCCCTACATAGGTACATAGGCGCACATGAACGTAACAGGATATGTGCCCTACGACATGTGTGGACCTAGCATGACTGTGTGTGGCATCTAACACCCCTCAGGATGGGGATGCCATATCCATCAGTCCCCAGTCCCTGGTCTAGCAGTGACACACAGAGGTTGGCTGGCGCATAACTATCATCACACATCCACATGTCATTAGCAGTCCTGGACAAAGGCAGTCAGGGCCTTTCCTTCACATGGCCTGGCACTCCTCCCTGTGTTGTAGGGGGTGTCTGGCCGTTAACCCTGTTCCCCCAGCACGTCCCACTCATCTTTGTGTTGAGGTGTCTGACAGTCGCTTCTGTGCCCGTGTTTGCATGGAGCCTGGGAGGTGGAATGTGCCCATGTCACCCAGGTCAGACATGGCCGTGTATGTCAGGCAGAGATCACCACGGAGCAGCTGTGCTGTGAAGATCCACAGCCGGTGTCCCCTTGGCCGTGCAGCTTGTGACACATGTCCTAGCACCATCATCCCCGTCTTGTGGAACGTTTGCGGTCCTTCCGAGTGCTGCAGGCGTCAGGTTAGCTACAGGCCACATGTGCCATTGTATGCAGTCATTGCTCTGGTGTGTGATGTGTACAGGGGTACAATGAACACCCCTGATGTGGTTGACATTCCATCCAGACCAGGAGGCCACAATGGAATGTCTTCACACCCACATTGCCATTGTGTGTGTTGACAGAGGTTGCCGACAGGTGTGGTAGCCATTTCCCTGAACACGTACACCATCTTTAATGGCGTACCACCTACATGTGACATTGGGATGAACATGTCCTTCACACTGGGTAGGGCTGCACCTTCTCTGGCATTTAGTAGCAGGCCATGGCTCTGGCACCAGTCATCCTTGTCTATGACGCCCTAGGTGGATGTCCGTGTAACATGGGGTGTTGGGTATGTTGGCGGTCGTAGTCATCTGCATACCTTGTCTGCTACAATCCCCTATGATTGCATGCACATTGGAAGGTCGGATGCCATATGGCAGGGGCACAGGAGTGAGCCCTGTGGGCCTCCACTGGGTCCAGATATGAGTGTGACAAGGCACCTTGAGCACCAACCCTGTGTGGTGTGACCTCCAACCTGTCTGAGAAGCATCGGGTGACATATGTCCCCACATGTATGCTGGCGAGCCTTTCTATGGGTCCCATGTGTAGTGTGCTCTGAACGTTCCCACCAGGTCATGGTACTGTGTGCAAACCCACGTATCCCCATCAATGGCCTTGGTGACCACTCCAGACTGGACGAGCAGGTTCGGGAGGCAGGATCTGCCCTTGACTATGTAGTTGTGGGTATGTTCCGGTATTGGCTGTACACCGCTATCTGTAACCATGGCCACCTGTATGGACCTCCACACAGCTTTGCAGACAACACTTGTCAAGCGTATAGGGTGTGGCTGTTGACAGTCCATAGGAGCACTACCCTGGCATAGTGGGACCACAGATGCCATATGGCATCCATTGGGGACATAGCCCATAGTAAGGCTAACATGACACAGTGGCCGCATGTGTGGGCCGAGGGCCTCAATGAGGATGGATAGCACACAGCCAGGGACACCATCGGTGCCCATTGCTGACGTGTCAACCGCCATAGAGATATGGGATCACTCCAGGCCATATGACATGTTTGGGAGGATACACTCTGGTGGGATGGATATGTTCCCTGTTGGGGGGGGGGTGTATGCATGGAACATGTCCTGTGGTTTGCAGACAATGTCTGTGGGTGCAGTGACTGTTGTACCATTCTGGACCATTTCCAGGCAAGTCTGTGTGCCCCAACCATGTCCTTACCACAGTTAGGGAAGGCCCTGTGGTTGTCTCATGTGCCCTCTGCAGTACCACTCCCACAAGCGGACCTGGATGATGGTATGTGGGGCCGTATGGTAACGCCGGTATGAATGGGTGATGGTTTCCCTGGTACTGTCATTGCTCTGCCATGTAGTAGCTCCAACTGTTGATGTACAGGTAGTCAGTGGCTGCAGTCCACCACACCATGTGCCTACCTGTGGTGGACAAGGGCCTGATGTCATCATGTTTGCCTGTTGCAGACATGCATGTGGGTGGTCGGGGAAGGCATTCGTTAGGCGTTTGCAGGTCTGGCCTCTGTTCAACACTGGCATGGAGGACTTGTAGAGTACCACACCGGTCGTATGATGTGTGTGGTTTTCTGTGGAGAGGTCATCACTGAGGTCCCCCATGCTGGTGTTGGTTACAGTGAGTGGATGACCAGTGGATCCAC
This sequence comes from Protopterus annectens, assembly GCF_019279795.1. Lineage (NCBI taxonomy): Eukaryota > Metazoa > Chordata > Ceratodontiformes > Protopteridae > Protopterus > Protopterus annectens. Next base: position 1,705,124,228 of record NC_056733.1, read on the forward strand.
TATACGGTCTTGCATCACCATTGAGGGCTGTACATCCTGTGTGGGGCATATCCTCACCATGTGTGATGGGCAGAACTGTCAGACATCCCCCCCCAGTATGTATGGTGCATGGCTGTTTAACAGTGGCCAGGTGTGTGAACACCTGGGACTGCTGGCGTACTGTGTTGTGCCATGGGTAATGTTCCCAGGCTATGTATGGGTGGTTCATGTCACCCAATACGGTGCTGTTGTGAGAGCATGCCCACTCAACAGTGTCCCCGGCTGTGTGCTACACGAGCTAAATGAGGAATTAAACCCGCACATAAGGCAGCTGTTTAATCTCAGCCTTACCACAGGATACGTGCCCAAGGAGTGGCGTACGGCAACTGTGGTCCCACTCCACAAAGGTGGCCACGGACCCTGGTAATTACCGCCCCATAAGCTTAACAAGTCTAGTCTGCAAAGCTATGGAGAGGATCATAATGGAGCTCATAAACAAAGATATAGGGGACTTGCAGACATTGGACCCGACCCAGTTTGGCTTTGTCAAGGGAAGATCATGCCTTTTGAACTTGGTCGACTTCTTGAAATAGTCACCAAGGCCATTGATGAGGGAAAGGCAGTCCATACAGCCTACCTTGACCTTGCAAGGCTTTCGACACAATACCCACTCGGGTATTGTAGAAAAACTTACCAGCTTAAATGTAAACCCATATGTCACAAGATGGGTTGCAAACTGGCTTAAGGACAGAACCCACAGGGTTAGAGTTGCTGGCGCTGTGTCAGACTCCAAGCCGTCACAAGTGGTGTCCCACAGGGCTCGGTCCTTGGCCCTATTGTTTGGCATCTACTTCTCAGAAGTACAGGCCAACATGGGAGGACTTTGGCTGACAAAGTTTGCAGATGACTGCAAACTGGGCCATAGTGGAAAGTGCATCGGACACTGATATCCTTCAGAAGGGACTCACGGAAACAGATAGCTGGTGCCAGAGCCATGGCCTGAAGTTAAACGCCAAAAATGTATAGTCATACCCTTCGGGAAAAACAAGGTAACCCCAAGCTACCATATAGGTGGCAATCCACTAAGCACAGAAGAGGTTATCAGGGACCTGGGGACCCAGGTTGACAGTGGCCTTTCTTTGACACTCACATTGCTAAAGTGGTTAGAAAGACCTTCTACATTGCCCACCTGATCATGAAGGGATTCACATCCAGATCTAGTGAGGTCATTGTCCCTGTACTCTTCACTTATCAGACCAATGATCGAGTACAATGCCCCATTCGGGATGTATCTCACCCGACATCTGCAGCAATTGGAGAGACCCCAAAAGTTCCTCACCAAAAGGATAAGGGACTCCAAAATCTGTCATATGCTGCCAGATTGAAGAAACTCCAGCTCTATTCAGTCGCATACCGTCTGCTCAGAGGTGACATGTGCCTGACATACAAGGCCATGTCCAACCGGAATTAATGGACATGCTCCACCTCAAAAATCCAAATCCACCAAAACCACTAGAGCAAGCGACTTAAACCTTAGCACGGATATAAATAGGACGTGCTGGAGGGATAGATTTATCACCAGAGACTCCTATGCTGTGGAATAAAATCCCGGTCCATGTGAGGCAGAGCACCTCGCTGACTCTGTTCAAGAGAAATCTAGACCTGTGGATGGGAGATCGTAGGTTTACCCCGGGAATCATCTCTGGGTCACTGCTGGACAGAGGCACAACAAACTAATGGGCACAGTATTTTTTCATATAAGGGGTGGCGTAAGCCACAATAATTTGGGCTAGGCTTATAAATGCCTTAGGGCAGATAGCCTAGTATAAACCTATGAACCTATGAACCTATGAACCTATCTGTGAAGGTATCCTGTGTTTGGGAGGGTTGTCTGTAGCATGCAACAAACTGTAGGCCAGTCCTACACATGGTTAATTGCACCTAGATATTCCCCGCAGCAACGGCCACGTCTGTGGCATGGCCGGGTTGCTGTTGTGTGGCCGGACACACAGGACGGTCCGCATTCCGCCACCCATGCCGTCGCACCATGTGTATGCATGTCTGATCTGTGCCGACTTCAAGTGTCTGAGCATGCCCAGTAGGCAGCTGTGTAGATAGACACACAGCACAGTGCACACCACGCCCGTCTGCAGTTATACCCCGGGTGCATGCCTGTATCCCCTACGCAACGGCCACGTCTGTGGCATGGCCAGGTTCCTGTTGTGTGGCTGGACACACACGACGGTCCACATTCCGCCACCCATGCTGTCGCAACATGTGTATGCATGTCTGCCCTGTGCCGAGTCTAAGTGTCTGAGCATGCCCAGTATGCAGTGATGTACTGATCAGTAGTTACTTGTTATTCTCGACTGCAGCACTAACGTGTTAGTGTACGGCGACCTTGGGATGGTAACAGACTGCGTGACTGCGCACTCTGTCCGAACTCCCGATCGGGCGCATTGCCTCTGCAAACCATACCACTCACGTAGGGGTATGCCTCCTGACAGCGCTCTGCTCAGTAAACTCGGTAGCGTTCTGTAAATGCTTCATACTGTAGTGTGTTCATGTAGATAGGCGTAGGTTCGTCCCCCGTCCCTTCCGTGTGTGTGTGTGTGTGTGTGTGTGTGTGTGTGTGTGTGTGTCTCTGTGTGTGTGTGTGTTTCCAGCTGCCTCTGCGACTGATTATGCTTTTAGACGCTCCGCAACACATGCCTCGGCTATTTCCAACTATTGTCTTGCGGGTGACGTCAGCAGCCTACAAGTATGCCTGTGACAGCGCTCTGTTTAGTAAACTCGGTAGCGCGTTCTGTAAATGCTTCATACAGTAGTGTGTTCATGTAGATAGTCGTAGGTTCGTCCCCCGTCCCTTCCGTGTGTGTGTGTGTCTCTGTGTGTATGTGTTTCCAGCTGCCTCTGCGACTGATTATGATTTTAGACGCTCCGCAACACATGCCTTGGCCATTGCCAACTATTGTGTTGCGGGTGACGTCAGCAGCCTACAAGTATGCCTGTGACAGCGCTCTGTTTAGTAAACTCGGTAGCGTTCTGTAAATGCTTCATACAGTAGTGTGTTCATGTAGATAGTCGTAGGTTCGTCCCCCGTCCCTTCCGTGTGTGTGTGTGTCTCTGTGTGTGTGTGTTTCCAGCTGCCTCTGTGACTGATTATGATTTTAGACGCTCCGCAACACATGCCTTGGCCATTGCCAACTATTGTGTTGCGGGTGACGTCAGCAGCCTACAAGTATGCCTGTGACAGCGCTCTGTTTAGTAAACTCGGTAGCGCGTTCTGTAAATGCTTCATACAGTAGTGTGTTCATGTAGATAGTCGTAGGTTCGTCCCCCGTCCCTTCCGTGTGTGTGTGTGTCTCTGTGTGTGTGTGTTTCCAGCTGCCTCTGCGACTGATTATGATTTTAGACGCTCCGCAACACATGCCTTGGCCATTGCCAACTATTGTCTTGCGGGTGACGTCAGCAGCCTACAAGTATGCCTGTGACAGCGCTCTGTTTAGTAAACTCGGTAGCGCGTTCTGTAAATGCTTCATACAGTAGTGTGTTCATGTAGATAGTCGTAGGTTCGTCCCCCGTCCCTTCCGTGTGTGTGTGTGTCTCTGTGTGTATGTGTTTCCAGCTGCCTCTGCGACTGATTATGATTTTAGACGCTCCGCAACACATGCCTTGGCCATTGCCAACTATTGTCTTGCGGGTGACGTCAGCAGCCTACAAGTATGCCTGTGACAGCGCTCTGTTTAGTAAACTCGGTAGCGCGTTCTGTAAATGCTTCATACAGTAGTGTGTTCATGTAGATAGTCGTAGGTTCGTCCCCCGTCCCTGCCGTGTGTGTGTGTGTCTCTGTGTGTGTGTGTTTCCAGCTGCCTCTGCGACTGATTATGCTTTTAGACGCTCCGCAACACATGCCTTGGCTATTTCCAAATATTGTCTTGCGGGTGGCGTCAGCAGCCTACATGTATGCCTCTGACAGCGCTCACGTCAGTTAACTCGGTAGCGCGTTGTGTAAATGCTTCATACTGTACTGAGTTCATGTAAATAGGCGTAGGTTCATCTCCCGTCCCTTCCGTGTGTGTGTGTGTTTCCGTTGCTTTCGAAAATACAACTGAATGAGCAAATTGTTACAGTGTTCACAATCAACAATGTGATATTTAAAATCATGTTAAGACTCACATCTTTGATTGTTAACATTCGTAGACATAGCATTTTTCCTGCACACGTTGTGGAAACAACGGAAACGTTGCATGTTTTAATGAACTGTTTAAATGTTACGAAGACTTGTGTTGTGTCGAACTACGGGGACTATTCTTGCTGCAGGTTGCTGGATTGTTTGTGTTTCATAGTACAATATCATGTAATAAGTGTGTTCATAGTATGCTTTCTGTGATGTTGACATGTGTGTGTTTCGTTAGCAGTATGTCTCTGCTTTCTATGCTGTGGCTACATCTCCATTGCTCGCATAGAAAGTGACAAATGGAAGTGTAAGGGTGGATATTTAAAGCCTGGATACTTCCATGTTATGTGTAAGTCTCACGGGGCCAACGGGTAATAGCGCATACATGTCTATGAAGTACCTTTGGATACCATATGCGACCTGTCATGGACGAAATGTTTATGTTGACTGTTCCATCTACCTATGTGTGACATGGTTTGTGGCCATAGGGTGCCAGCAAGTCTTCCCTGTTCATTGGGTGTTTGCCATGGTGTATTGACATCAATCCTATTAATTCACCGAAGGATGTCTTTCTTTGGTGTCAACGCCATAGTTTGACCATCCTATGTCATTCCCAGCAGACGTGGAGATTGTGCCATTGGTATCTTTACACAGGTGACCCATCTGTTCCACTGTATGGAAGCGTGTGATCCCCATAGATGTGCTGGCACATTGAGTGTTGTGTACGCCGGTATCTGCCCAGCGGTCTTGCTTTGAATGTGGAGTGTGTACTGTAGACCGTATCTGTGTTCCCTGGGTTATGCCTTGCAACAGCTGTGGGATTCCCCCAGGTTTGCAGCTATGGGTGCCATCTTGGCCGTACGTTTGTCCATCCATGGGAACTGCCTACTGGACACTAGTATCGGGCTGTCAACATTTCACAGCTGCATTCTCCATTTCCGGTGGATGATCGGTATTAGTATTGCGGAGTAACGCATATGCCATGGCCACGTCCCGCACACGGGGCGGGACGACGAATCATCTGCCAATCCACACCGACACCCATATTTGCATACCCACGATCCCATGTCTGGAACCCTCGACAGTACCCCTTGCACACCCTTCATGTGTGCGGAAATGGGATGTGAACGTACGTGTATGGACGCAGCAGCCTGGGGAGTCCTATTCATATGTCCTGCATTTCATGGACGGCTGTCATCACCCTTGAAGACGCTTGTGGTGCATATATCTACCTGTGCCGTAGTCACGGCTGTCACCTCTTCCGGTTCACACTATGTTGCCTACACTTACCTAAGGAGTAATTTTTGGGTCCTGCAATGGACACCGATGTGCATATGTAAAGTTTAGAACATGTTGGACTGTGTCCATTCGGCCAGTGGGTTTGACTGCCGCCGTATGTTCCCCATTCCCGGATGTCTGTCCGCCTACCCATATTATGTAGTGCTACGTAACCCATGTCCTTCCACAATTTACCCATAGGGTGTTACTGTAGTCCTGCAGGTTGGCAACTGCTTTAGATAATCCTCACAGGTACCATTGTGAACTATCCGCCACTGTATTGACAGTACAACACAGCCGGTACATGTAGAACCTATTTATTAATGACAGTATGTCGTTTATGTGTGTGAACGCCATATTTTAGCGATAGTATGACCTTCCTACTTGACGTTGTTGGTGTGCCATTAATATGTGTTCCACAGGTCGCAGGTATGTTCCGCAGAGTGGAAGCGGGTGATCCCCACATACTTGATAGCACCTTCGCTGCTGTGTACGCTGGGATTCGCACGGCAGGATGGATGTCTACGGGGTGTATCTACTGTTGTTTCCATCTTAATGTCTTGTGTCATGCCCTACTACGGCTGTGTGATTCCACCAGGTTTGCTATTATGGGTGCCATCTTGTCCGTACGTTTGTCCATCCTTGGGAAATGCCTACTGGACACTGATGTAGGGCTGAGCACATTTCACACATGCCTTTAGCATTACCCTATGGATGCTTTGCATCCTTACTGGGGACTGAGGCACGTCCTGTACCCGCAGCCCTCCCACGGGGCGGGACAACGGATTATCTGCCAAACAACACCGAGCCCCATTTTGCATACCCAGGATACCATGGCTGCAACCCCCCACGGTACGCATGACACATGCTTCATGTGCGGAACTGGGATATGGACGCACATGTATGGACACGGCAGTCTGGGGACCTCTGTTCATATGTCCTGCATGTCATGGGCAGGTATCATCAACCTTAAACACGCTGGTGGTGCATATGTCTAGCTGTGCCGTAGTCACGGTTTGTACTCTGATTGGCTGATCTCGATGGATAAAGGTCTTAACGCCTTAATTTTTCGAGTCCTACAATGGACACCGATGTGCATTTGTAAAGTGTAGAACGTGTTTGACTGTCCCCATCTGGCCAGTGGGCTTGACTGCCGCCGTATGTTCCCCATTCCCGGATGTGTGTCCGCCTACCCATATTATGTAGTGCTACGTAACCCGTGTCCTTCCACAATTTACCCATAGGGTGTTACTGTAGTCCTGCAGGTTGGCAACTGCTTTAGATAATCCTCACAGGTACCATTGTGAACTATCCGCCACTGTATTGTCAGTATAACACAGCCGGTACATGTAGAACCTATTTATTCATGACAGTATGTCGTTTATGTGTGTGAACGCCATATTTTAGCGATAGTATGACCTTCCTAGTTGACGTTGTTGGTGTGCCATTAATATGTGTTCCACAGGTCGCAGGTATGTTCCGCAGAGTGGAACCGGGTGATCCCCACATACTTGATAGCACCTTCGCTGCTGTGTACGCTGGGATTCGCACGGCAGGATGGATGTCTACGGGGTGTATCTACTGTTGTTTCCATCTTTATGTCCTGTGTCATGCCCTACTACGGCTGTGTGATTCCACCAGGTTTGCTATTATGGGTGCCATCTTGTCCGTACGTTTGTCCATCCTTGGGAAATGCCTACTGGACACTGATGTAGGGCTGAACACATTTCACACATGCCTTTAGCATTACCCTATGGATGCTTTGCATCCTTACTGGGGACTGAGGCACGTCCTGTACCCGCAGCCCTCCCACGGGGCGGGACAACGGATTATCTGCAAAACAACACCGAGCCCCATTTTGCATACCCAGGATACCATGGCTGCAACCCCCCACGGTACGCATGACACATCCTTCATGTGTGCGGAACTGGGATATGGACGCACATGTATGGACACGGCAGTCTGGGGACCTCTGTTCATATGTCCTGCATGTCATGGGCAGGTATCAGCAACCGTAAACACGCTGGTGGTGCATATGTCTAGCTGTGCCGTAGTCACGGTTAGTATTCTGATTGGGCGATCTCGGTGTATAAAGGAGCAGACGTCGTAATTTTTGGAGTCCTACAATGGACACCGATGTGCATTTGTAAAGTGTAGAACGTGTTTGACTGTCCCCATCTGGCCAGTGGTATTGACTGCCGCTGTATGTTCCCCAATCGTGGATGTCTGCTTGACAACCCATCATTTGTATTACATGGCCTATCTATATCCACGTGCCAGTATGCGGAAATACAGCAAACCTTGCGTCCTGCCCATCTTCCTAAACGACATCATGGAACATATATCGGCAAAAACAGACACTGTCAAATACGATAGACTCCACAGTGAAAGGATACTGAGCTCTCTCACCTACTAACATGGGGCATCGCCGAGTACGGAATGCATGACATAGCCGCCCCTTATACACTTCCTTCAGAGTCGGTTTAAAGCGAAATAATCAATAAACCTGCTCATAGTTAGGTGGACAGTGCTCCAAGTCTTGATTATAACGTGACATATACATATCAGTGTTGCATGCCTTACTTCATGGAAACAATAATACGGCAACAATGTGTCAATATATATACAATATTGGTAAATACAATCGGTATCCGGACACATAGTTGATAATTGCTGAGAGTGCACCTTAGAATGTAGTGTGTTGATCAGGTTATTGTATATCAATGTGTATAATAGTAGCATTACGATAACAAAGCATGGAATCAATAAGTACTATTTAAGCATATATTTGACAATTATGAATGTAAACGTGTGGAGGAGACATCCGTAACCTTCCCTGGTTCCACTGGATCACACACGCACACGCACACTCGCATGTCCGGATTGTGGGTTACGCGACGCACATGCATATCCGTAGTCCGCTTATATATGTTTACAGTGTCTGTGTGGTTACGTGTTTTATGCTACTTGTGACTATTCCGTAACATATGTCTGATCCGTTGACGGACGGTGCAGAAAGCACTTACAGCTTTATATATGTAACAGTCTTTGCAGCATGGACGCTTTTACGCATAATGCACATGTATATGTTCTATAGTCTTCCTCTTTTCCTCTCTCTTTCCTAACCCCTGCCTCTTCCCTTTTATTCATCTTACATTCCCTTTACTACTGTATCCTTCTGAGCTTCAACTGTTATCCATATGGCAAATGCCTTATTGCATAACCTTTATGTACTAGATAAAATGCTTTGAAATTGACCAAACATTATGTATGATATTAAACTGTTTGAGTTCCTTAATGTATGTTGATTTTATTAACAAAATTGATTTATATTTCTAATTTTATTGTATGTCTTTATTAATAATATGTCTGTCTGTCATTATTATGTTATGTGTGGAGCTTTTCTCCCCGGCCTCTAATGCAAATGGACATATATCCAGCTAGACTAGCCCGGTCATCAAATGTAAAATAAAATAAAATAAAACTAAAATAAATAAAAATAGTCGTAATTCGAACGTGACTGCATTCACGTTTGACGGTTACTGTGACCAGTGCACGTTAGCTGTTCGTTGTCATTAATATGCATACCCATGGTACCTATGTACATTTACATATCTCCCCCCCACACACACGCACCCCACAGGCATCCATTCTCCTGCTGGGAAAGGTGCGGTACTGCATGTTGAACATACCTAATTGCCCCGCTCGCGCATGGCCCAGGATGCATATGTCGTCACCGCAGGGCTGTTCAGATGACAGCTGCTTATATCCCATACGCATACAGGCCTTCGATTGTCAGGGTGTTGCTGTGGTGCTTTGGGTTTGGTCTTGGCCGCCCACTGTACGGGACTGCCCTGACCCTGTACGAATGTTAGATGAGTCACATGGGCACGATTTGTCCGTGTCCATGGTACCATGTCACGCCCCCCCCCACCTATTCGTAACCCTGTGCGCCGATTGGCGGGTGTACCCGCTGTAGATGTCGTTATACTAATTGCACACGGTCTGCTCGAAATAACCAATTTCCATTACTAACCCTCCGTATGTATGGCCTGTGTCGCAATATTACAAGGGTTTAACATTGCGTGACGACTTTCACTGAGCCACAGACATGTCCGTTGCTTTGTTTGGACCGGTTCCGCTGTGCTACACACATTTAACATGGCGTAACAGGTTGAACAGCTCAGACACGAGGACATCGGGTTGTCCGTCGCTGTCTATTATTGAATGTCTCTGTGGAGTTTGTTTCACAAAGCGAGACAATGTCGGCATTGTTAACGGGCATCACGCTCAGTACGTCCGCACCGCCGCGGGTGACGTATGTCTGCCTTTGGCCGGCGAACAGGCATTATGCTGTGCCATTATGTCTGGGGATATATGGTTTCCTTACATAGATGATGTGCCATACTAGCAATGACCCTAGCAATGACCCCCGTCTGGGTGTGGGTACTGCTGTATTACCCACGGGAAGAGTGGCTCACGGTAAGTGGTGACCTAGGCAGAAGTTGCCACCGATACATCACCCGCTACCCCCCTCCTGGTCTACCTACACCAAATAGAGTCTGGAAAGGTGCCCCGAGTAGAGCAACACCCTAGGCGGCTACCTACTTGGCCTATGCCTAAGGCCGGCTATGTGTGTGGTCCCTTGGGCATCGGACTAGCGAACGTGCCACGTCTGCCGTGGGTATGTCCAGCATTACCCACATCCAGCCCCAAGGCAGTCAACACAGCATCCATGGCTCCACATGGTGTCCCAGCTGTGTACTCCAGGAACTCTAACTCACACTTAGGACAGCTGTTTAATCTTAGCCTCACCTCAGGATACGTATCTGAGTAGTAGCACAGGGCGACTGTAGTCACACTCCACATAGATGGTGCCTCCACTGACCCTGGTTATTACCATACCATTAGTTTGACAAGCCTTATCTGCAAAGCCATGGAGATGGATCATAATGGGACACATAGATAAAGACATAGGGGACCCGCATACTTTGGATACAACCCAGTTTAGCTTGGTCAGAGTCAGATCATGCCCTTTACACGTGTTTCACTTTGTAGACTCAGTCACCAAGGCCATTGCTGAGGGTAAAGCAGTCCATACAGCCTACCTCAACCCGGCAGAGGCCTTCGACACAATACCCCTCGGGTATAATTGATAAACCCGCCATCTTGAATGTAAATCCATACATCGCCATATGGGTTGCAAACGGGCTAAGTCACAGAACACACATGGCCATAGTTGCTGGTGCCATGTCATACTCACAGCCAGTCACAGGTGGTGTCCCATGGGGCTCAGTCCTGGGTCCACTATTTCCAGCATCTACGGTTCCAATGTACACGCATACACAGGGGGTTATGGTGACAATGTTTGCAGATGACTGCAAACCGGTGCCAAAGTCAGACACACATCTGACACAGATATCCTTCAGGAGTGCCTCACAGATGTGGATAAGTGGTACCAGAGACATGTCCTACAGCTAAATGCCAGGAAATGCATAGGCATACCCTTCGGGAAGAACAAGGTTACCCCGAGCTACCATATAGGTGGCAATCCACTGAGCACAGAGGGGGTTACCAGTGATTTGGGGACATGTGTTGTTGTTCACCGCTCGGTAGACACACATGTTGCTAACATAGTTAGGTAGACCTTCCACATTGCCCACATCATCATGGAGGGATTCACATCTAGATCAGGGGAGGTCATTGTCCCCTTGTACTCATCGCTCAATAGACCTATGATTGGGTACAATGCCCCGTTCAGAATGTATCTGACCCAACACCTGCAGCAGCTGGAAAGGCACCAACAGTTCTTCGACAAACAGATGCAGGGTCTCAGGTATATGTGCTATACTGACCGACTGAAAGAATTCCAGCTGTATACAGTTGCATACCACTTGCCCAGAGGTGACCCGTGCCTGGCATACACGGCTATGTCGAACCCAGATCTGATGACTATGCTTCACGTAAATAAGTTAGATCCCTCAGAACCACAAGGGCAGCTGACGTACACCTTGACACTGTCATTAATCGAACGTGTTGTTGGGACGGATTCATCACCCAGACACTCACTATGCTGTGGAACAACATCCCAGTACATGTGAGGGCAAGCACCTCGCTGGCCTTGTGTTAGTATTTACACATGGATGACTGAGTTGATTTCTTTAAGTAACCTTCTAACTGAATATTTACATTAGCACATTGTGAATGTTTACATTTCGTTGGTCTATTTTACAGTAGTCATAATCATACGGTTTATGTGTATATATTATGGTTCATTTATATTACTAGGTGTCTGCAGTTCTGTTAATATATTGGCACAATCCGTAGGACATATATATGTATCTTACACAGTCAGACATTTGGAAAACATTTTATGTTGGTTCATGTTTCATATATGTACATATATTTATATTTTCCGATGAAGACTGTACCTTTCAAAGCAATGTCTGATGTCCTCACTGTGTGGGATCTGCAACGCAAGTGAGGTTTGTTCGCTTGTCTGCCTTTAAGGCATGTAATTAGTACCTAGCACATGTAATGTACTGACCAATTAATGCTTGTAAATGTAGTAGGTTGGACTGCATTGTATGTAGTCTGAATAAGTCTGCTTATGAAGCAGACGGAGTGGGCTCCAATAGACTATGGTGACTGCCTTTAATTCTTGGTGTGCTCTGGTTGGTCACTGACGGTCCCTACAGTACCTCGTCTTTGCTTTAGACTTCATCAGCCGGTTGTCTGTGTTTGTTGTATGGGGAATGTCAACTGTAGTCCCTATGTGTATGACTTGTGTAATGCCTTACTACGGCACTGTAATTCCACCGAGTTTGCAGTTATGGGTGCCATCTTAGTCATACGCTTGTCCATCCATGTGAATTGCCTACTATACACTGGTATAGGGCTGTACACATTTCACACCTGCATTTTGCATTCCCCGCAGTATGGTGTGCATTAATAGCGGAGAGTGACGCGTGTGCTACGACACGCCCCTCCCACGGGCGGACAAAGGATTGCCTGCGAAACAACACCGAGGCCAGATTCTACATACCCAGACTCCCTTGACTGCAACAGTGCACAGTACCCATTACACATCCTTCATGTGTGCTGGACTGTGATGTGGACGCAGCTGAATGGACCCGATACCCTGGGTATTTCTATGCATGTGTGCTGCAGTTCATGGACAGCTATCATCAACATTGAACACGCTTGCGTGCATATGTGTACGTGTGACGTGGTGACGACAATTAGATCACATGAGTAATGCAGGAAGCTAGCAGGCATTCTCTGAACAGAATTTTTGGGTCCTACAATGGACACCGATGTGCATATGTCAAGTTAGATGTTGCTGGACTGTGTCCACCTGCCCAGTGCTTTTCACTGCTGGTGTATGTTCCCCAATCGCGGATGTCTGTTTGACTACCCATTCCACATGGTGCTACATAACCAGCTGATTTAGTACTGTGAACAAATTACATACATCCAAAGATGCTGGTTAGCAACTGCTTCATATAAACCTCAGACATCCCAATGGGACATATCCGCTACTATGTTTTCTATATAACACCACCGAACATGTTGCTTAACTATGCATAGATTTAACCATGTTGACTTCATAGGTGGGAAAGCCATAGTTTACATATCCTACTTGACGGTGTGTGTGTGCCATTAGTATGTGTTCCACAGGTCGCACATCTGTTCCGCTGTACGGTAGCGGTGCTCCTCAGTCTGTTGCTGGCAGATTGAGTGCTGTGTACGCCGGTGTTGGCACGACGGTCCTGCTTTGTATGTGGAATGTCAACTGTAGTCCCTATGTGTATTTCCTGTGTTATGCCTTCCCGCTCCTATGTCATTTACCCGGGTTTGCAGTTGTGGGTGCCATTCTGGCCATACGGGTGTCCATCCATGACAATTGCCTACTGGACAGTAGTATAGGGCTGTACACATTACACACCTACATTTAGCATTCTCCGGAGTATGGTTTGCATTATTAGCGGAGAGTAAGGCAGGTGATACGCACACATCCCTCCCACGCGTCCGGAGAAAGGATTGCCTGCGAAACAACACCGAGCACAGCGTCTACATACCCAGAATCCCTTGACTGCAACAATTGACAGTACCCATTACACATCCGTCATGTGTGCGGAACTGTGATGTGGACGCAGTTCTATGGACCCGGTACCCTGGGTATTTCTGTGCATCTGTGCTGCATTACATGCACAGCTATCAGCAACATTAAACACTCTTGCGGTGCATATGTGTACCTGTGACGACAATGATTTCAGGTACGCATTGAAATAAGACATAATTTGGTTCTTTCCACAATTTTTGGGTCCTACAATGGACACCACTGTGCATATGTAAAGTGTAGAGCTTGTCGGACTGTGTCCTTGTGAGCACTGGGTTTCACTGATGCTGTGTGTTCAGCAATCGTGTATGTGTGCTTGACTACCCATACTGTGTTGTGCTACAGGAACCATGTCTTCCGACACCAGACACCAATGCTATACATCCAATGTTGCAGGTTAACAACCACTTTCATACCATACCCAGAGGTCACGATTGGGAGGTATTGCCACTTTATTATCGGAACAACACCCCCAGACTGTGTACATCATGGGAACTTTAGGCCAGTCTTACCAGCCATTTCCAATTGTAATTGGCAGACACATGTCAATACATGTATGATAACACATATTGTCATGCAGAAGTTGATCTATGTTGTGTGGACATTGGCTTCTGCTTTTGGCATCCGTTGCTGTGAGTGTTGCCAGTTACCATACACATTGCTTGCTCAGAGGCAGACTACACAATACTGCGCAGTACTGTGGTCTCCTTTAAGGACCCTGAGCCAGTGGTCGATGGTACGGCAGCCACTGCATCAATCACATTTGCCATCTACCAGTACCTACAGGACTGCATGAGCCAGTCATTCACTTACCCAACTGTGGTTCACTGTACCAATGCCAAGCATCCAGTGTGGTGTACCCCAGCCATACAGAAAATGTACAACACGAGGAGGTGGCTACTACAAGGTGGAGCAGACACCTTGTGAGGTGTGACACCCTTGGTCATCATATGTGTAGACTTACACACTGTCATGAAATAGTCCAGGGCACATTCCACAGATATACCTACATGGACCTGGCTAACAATCATACCACCTTCAGTTGCTATGCTGGACACCTGGGAGCTCAGTCCCACATATGCTCTGACTGGGTTCACATACAGGTGGGGTTTACTCAACATACACACATTGCCAACATACAGGCTGACGAGTCCAGTGAGGACATCTCCACACCCTCCCCCACACATGAGGTGATGTGTGTACCACAGGTTTGTGGTCACCAAATGTTCTGTGACACACAGGTGGGACATGCTCTCTCCAGGGTAGTGGACATAGCATCGATGAGACCAGCTGGTGACCCCACTGTGTACTCCACTATCTCGGTTATGAATTGGACCCACAGTTAGGACAGCTATTTCTTCGTAGCCTCACCTCAGGTAGGGTACCCAGGTTGTGTCACATGGCAACTGTAGTCCCACGTCAGAAGGCCAATACCTCCACTGAGGCTGGTTATTCCTGTCCCATTACCCTGGGAGACCTATCTGCAAAGACATGGGGAGGGATCATACTGTGGCTCGTACATGACTGCATAGGGGACATACTTACTTTGCCTCACACACGGTTTGTCTTGTTCAGGGGCGGTTCATGGCTTTAAAGCATGGTTGACATTTTCAGGACAGTCGCCGAGGACACTGATGGGGGTGTTGCAGTCCATACAGCCTACCTCGACCTGGCAAAGCCCTTCATCACATTACCCCCCTCAGGTATCGTTGATAAACCCATTGGCTGGGATGTGAACACGCACATCACAGAATGTGTTGTAAACTGTCTATGTGACACAACCCACACAGTCATAGTTGCTGGCAGCATATCAGACCTACTGCCTGTCAGAGGTACTGTCCCATGGGGCCCTTCCATGTGTGCACTCCTGTCATACACCTACATCTTCACGGTACAGGCACACACAGGGGTGCAATGGGCAACAGTGTTTGTAGATGATTGCAAAACAGGTGCCATAGTGGGACAGACATCTGACACAGATATCCTTCGAAGGGGCCTCCCAGGTATGCATATCTGCTGTCAGGGACATGTCCCTCAGCTAAATGCAACGTCATGCAACATCATACCTGTGGAGAAGTACTAGGTCACCCCTGTCCAGCATATAGGTGGCTGTCCACTCAGCACAGGGGTGATTACCAGGAATCAGGGGACAGTGTTGGATGGTCACCATTCATTCCACACACACGCTGCTATCGTGGTTGTGTGGGTCTTCTACATTGCCCACCTGTTGGTGCAGGGATTCACATCTACATCAGGCTAGGTCATTGTTCCCTTGTACCCATTACGTGTTACACCTATGATCTACTACATTGCCCCATTCAGACTGTATCTGACCATACACCTACAGCAGCTGGGAAGCCCACATAGGTTGATCGTTGTACAGATGCAGGATGACACCATTTTGTGTAATGCTGCCCCACATGTAGGACCCCTGCCACATCACGGCACATACCTGCTGTTTGTTGTTGACCTGTGCCTGACATACAAGGCCATGTCAACCCATATGTCATGTGTATGCTTCACCTACTGTATCCGCATCCCTCAGAATCACTAGGGCAGGTGACATTTACCTTGTCACGGTCATTCATGGTATGTGTTTGGGTGACACAGATATCACCCAGACAATCATTATGCTGTGGATCTACATCACAGTACATGTGAGACAGACATCCTTCCTAGCCTTGTTCGCAGCTATGTTGTCCATTGGATGGAGGATTGCAGGTATAGGCCAGGGATTACATCATTATCACTGCTTGACGGAGATACAGCATTATCATGGGTATTTCATCTGAAGAACAGAAGGTTGGCAAAGTCATCCTAACTATGGTGTAGTATTATGGCTGGGCCTGGGACGATGGCCTACCCTGTACCTATGGACGGTGAACCTATATTCATAGTTTGTCACATGTACAATTGTCTATCCACTATAGTCTTTCGCCACTGTATATTTCTGTGGCACATGATTGTCCTCTGTATTACATGCAGGTATGCTGTGTACATTGCACATACGTCACAGTTGATGACAGTGTATCTGTGTCCCTAACACTGTGATACTGAGGACTACCACACATCCTTCACAGCATTCCATGCATATGTCCATTCTATTCTTCTTTGGCCTATGGGGGTGTTAAGGCAAACATTACTCAAGTCCCTGTTTGTGCATGCTTCATGTTGGTGTTTGACCAGGCTCCGCTGCAGTCATGTGTTGGACAGTAGTGTGTCTGTGTGTTTGCCATGTGTTTTTATTGCCAGTACATCTGTGGGAGGTGTAGTTGGCACATGTTCCTCTTTGCAGGGACACCCATCCTGGTGTTTGTGTCATGCATCTGCACTTGGCACGTGCCATATGTCCTGTACTATTCCCACAGTCGCGTATGCCTTCATGCACTACTACTGCATGTTACTGGCTGTGTGTATGTGGTACACATGGACATTGTGATGTTTGTCTTGACCTATTCCAATGCTAGAACGTAAACATCTGTCAATTAAGTCTTTTAAATCAAACTGTAACACTCATTCGTATTTTCAACATGACACTCATTAACACAGGAAGCTGGGATTAATAACATTTTATTACTGTGCAGCAGGAGGCAAAGGAGTATGCAGTCAAAGTTTAGACATTTGTTCAACTCTATACATGTTACATCTGTATGAGCATTCTGTATACTATCATCTTTTGCACACATTAATGATGTTGTCAGTCACGAGGCATTTACATTGCTAGAGTACAGAACATTGTATTCCTACAACAGTGCTCAGGTAATGCTTATTACATGTTTTCCCATGAGGATAGCCCAACCTTGCGAGACACATATTCAGTTAGACTGTACTTTGGTAAGTTCTGCTCTGACACGGTTCCAACACTGTTCATATTCAGTCCTCACTCCGTGTCATACTAGGTTCCTGTGTCTCTCTGCTGAGCAGCTGTACTCTGTGTTACAGCTCACAAGCCTATCCTCCTCAGTAGAAGGATGACAGATATACCTGTACATACATGTATTATTCTGTAACCGAGCAGATGACTAATGCTGACTGACATACACCTGCTGCACTGGTTACTGCTAGGTTAGGGTTCAATCACACTGCAGCTACACTACAAGCAATTACATGCATGAGAAGCTGTACTGCTATATTGTCAGGTAGAATAATATGCATTATACACTATTAGCTTCTAAAGTTGCACGTCATATTATGTTTAAATATGCATTTTGCTAACATTCTCCCTCCTTTGATTGCTTCTACTCTATCCAGAGACATATACAACATTATTTCATTCACTGGCGGCTTGCACTGTGGAACGGTTAACTAGGCAGGTAATTTGATGTACATTGCAAGTAGGATTGCATTTTCTATTGACAAATACCACTACAGGTCTTGATCCATAGTCTCAGGTACAGGTATGTTGCCAGAGTCCCTGACTAATACTTACATGCACAGTATCCCGCACTAGACACATGCTCCCAATATGAGCAGAACAACACAAATGGCATTCATGATATTCAGTATGACTGACCCCATCCACCCAATGGTTTGTGGAAATGGTTCGGCAGTGGGTTTGGGCCTGTTTCCGCCATGGATGACACCTGCTATATTACCTGTAGGTGGGCGTTGCTTTTGGTCTCTTCATGTGGTAGTTGGACACAGCGATCTTCTTCAGTAAGCGCCAAGACGCACCAATTCTCAGCGCCACGGTGCAGTCGTGCACTATTACATTTTGTGACACAACAGTTCTCATTGCATCCAGTTCATCAGTCACATGTTCAGGAGCGGGAAGTCACATTCATCCTTCCTCCGACAGTTTTTGATAACTTCCTCTGTTCCCTGATTGCTTTCACTACTCCAGAAGCTGGGGGTGTTCCAGCCCAGGTTGTGACGCTGTCACTGAAGTCCATATGAATCGGTATTCCTTTATCTCTTGCAGAGGACTGACATGTCAGAACAGCTTCCATTTCACCCACTGGATTAGTAGGTTTCCCGACTGTGTTCCCAGTTCTTCGAGCTATATGTGTTATAGTTCGTTTCGCACCCACAGGCAATTGTACAGTATGTCATGTGACTGGAGCCAGATAGCCCAAATAACAACTGCCGGACCAATTCCCAGGTAACCATTGCTATGCTTATTTCCCACAAACAACATAACTATATTCTACTTTATTACTGATGCGGGTTACCTCTGCATGTAACAAATTCCTGTCTCTAACAGAGTACTGTTTATACAATTCAGGATGTTTCTGCACATCCTTCAACATTGTTCTCATGATGTTTCAATACAAATTAGGAATGGTGCTACAAGTAGTACTGTGATCTTTGGCTGTTATATGACATTCGTAAGACACAGTTATGTTACAAATACTCCCACCAACTGCAACTGTACCATGTTTATGATAACATACAATTCCTTTTGTGTAACAGGTAAGTACATTGCCACGTTGTCCTGTGATCTCACAGAACCTGTATCAAAGTGTAGATATTCACAAGTCTCAATCTATCCCCAAGGGGACCACATGCATCGGAAGTCCTCCATATGATGTAGGTATGGCAGTACAAACACAGCAATTTAAAGTGTTCCTGGTCTCTATATGCACACGCATCATGCCTAGGTATCTGTTGAGGTGTGGAAGACACTCTGTGGCCAGTTCATCACGTATCAGTATTTGTATCCGCAGTAGTTATATGCAGGTGAGGTCCCGGAAATTGTAACGTAAACACAAACATGGTTAATAGGTGTATAATCATTAGGACAGCAAACATAAATGTCTTTGGGGTTGCTTTGTATTGTTATACAGTCTTCGCCGGGTGATTCGGCTCTTTGGTATATCAGCTACAAGATGTCAATCAGACTTGATATCCTTTACCAGTTTGAGAAATGTGAGGTGGACCCAGGACGACCTCTCTGCAAACTTTACTGCGGTAGGCGCTGCCAACAGTACCCGGTACAGACATTCGCACTGTCCACTTGGCAATAATGTTCTTTGGATAACAGTGACATACACACAGGATACTGGTGTCAGCTATGCTTCCGCCTTCGCTTGCTCTTATCTGTAACAGACTTTAACTGAGGAAAAGTGTTACTAGTTAACAATCCTCTCATGTCACCTACTACTGAGTCATCGACCTCCGGCTCTGCAGGCATGACAGCTTTCCACTCTGGCACATGATATGCCATTCCACATACTACTTCGAAGTGGGTGCAGCACTTTACATTTGGAACTGTTGTCATGCTCAGCAATGCTAGAGGTAGACAGCTCATGTAACTCGCCTGGATGTCACCCACCCACCTCCTCTACTTATTTCTCGATCCCATTCTGCGGCGGCAGCAGTCGTGTTGAGTGTGGGTTGTACATGCAATTGACATTCATGGTAATACGAAGTAATCCCCCAGGTAGCGTGATTGTCTGGTTAACTACATGTGTTCTATTGTCACTGTAGCTTCTTTACAGCATGCCAGATCTGGGGATACTTAATTTTACTGGCACCTTTGCCACTGCTGCTGCATCCGGATTACTGGTTGGGAATGCTTCTACCCATTTTGATTATCTATATGTGTAATCGCTAAACAGTCTTTGTTCCCTTCACATTTATGCAGATGTATGAATTCCATACAAATAGCACGGAACGGTTAGGTGGTGTAGGTCAACTCACTCCCTTCGGTTTAAATACTCCCTGTGCATGATATCTACGGCAAACGTGACACGCTGCTCATGAGGTTTGTATGTGGTTCGTAATTCCGTATGTTAGGGGTATTCTGTTAACCAAATGTACCATCCCCCCTGTTGAGACATGTCTGTACCCATGGCTCCACAAAGCCGCATATCTGAATATATTAGACGTTAATATTGGCTTTCTCACTGTGGATATGTGCAGTCCGTGTTCAAGGATTGCTCCTCGCCATAACCACGACGGCTTTTCTGCTTTCGTAGTTGCTGTTTGCATTGTTTGTACAGTTTCTACATCTAAACAGTCTGAGGTTTGTCATTCCTCATTCACACAGACACTTTCCAACTGTGACGCTGCTTGTTTTGCAGGTGCATGAGCTCATGCCTCAACTTTCCTACTGTTATCCTGTTGCATTCTATGCCCTGCACATTTACAATTACCTACTTCAGTGGGTAACTGCATGTAGTGTAATGCATTCAGGTTCAGATGCGCATGCTTAATCGGTTTACCGTGGATGTTATCATTCCCCTATTCTTCCACTGCTGCTCATAAACATGCACTGCACAGACAACAGAATGACTATCGACATATGTCCACACATCATTTTTCCGCTACAGTACAAGCACGTGTTAAAGCTATCTATTCTGCTGCTTGAGCAGACACGTTATGCTGCAGGGTTTGGCCGTCTACAATGTCATTATCAATAACTACTGCATAAACTACTTCATTCGCTCCTGTAGGACTCTGTCTACATGATCCGTACACATTAACTGTCACCTCTGCATCATCTAAGGGTATATCAGTGTTATCATGTCTGTGTGTAGTTATTTAAGCCATTTCGTATAGGCTACTGTGTGATGTACCATACACAGGTGTCAGACGTGACGCTGATAGGTTTCATGTTGTACAACGTTCAATCACCATGTGAGGTTGACTCAGTGGTATGGTCAGACATGACACATGTGTAGCACGAGTCAGGAATTCTATCTTCTCTTGCAGCAGATTGATGGCAACTGCATGACACATTCTCACAGTGAGAGGGTGGTCTAGTAACATTACGGCCGGGCCTGTACTGCCATGGGTGCTACAACAACTGCCTGTACACAATGTGGCAGTGACCATGCCACAGTGTCCAACTGCAATGAGTAGTCATCTATTTGGCGTTGCTTACTTCCCTGTTGTTGCATCAAGACTGACGCCATATATCTCCGCTTACAATCTACGGTCTGACAACATGTGTTATGATTATTCACGAGACCTACTACAGCTGTTAAGGCTATCAATCGCTCTAGTCTGCATAACGCTGTTTCTGCTACTGTAATCCGTGTACTATGTGTTGTGCTGCCATAGGTGTATTAAAGGTTAAGGCAAACAAGACAGCGGATTCCACAGCATTGTTTGGTATCCAGATTTAACATGTGTTAGTCGGCCCAGACACGACATCATTCCCTTCTTGTTAGTTGGCTTGGGTGCTTATTATATTGCTACCTTCCTATCGTCATGTGATGTTCTACCCTACTTGGATACCAGATATGCCATGTAATTGACCTGTATTCTCTGTATTTGCAATTTATGCTTGCTTACTTTATGTCCCTGTTCTGCTGATTATCTCAATAATGCTATTGTATCTTCCATACATTGCTGCTGGGTAGGGGCCGCAAGCAGAATATCATCCAATTAAAGTGGAGCTTGACTGGCCCCGGTGGAGTTGACACCGAATGTAGCTAGCCATCCCCTGTGAGAATATCGCTGTACTTTCACAGTAGCCCCGCGATAGCCGGGTATGGCTGTATCTGTCACCCTGACTGTACAAGCAAAGCAATACGCACTATGTGGATGTATAGGTATTGCAAAGTAAGCATAGCTTATATGTACCACGGTAAGATACTTCTGTGGCATGTTCATAGCATTGAATATAGTGTGTGGGTCTGGCACCAACGCTACCCTAAGTATTCTTACATTATTTACAGCTTATACATACTGTACCATCCGCCATTCCCTTTTGGTTTCGATCAGGAGATACAGGGTATTGCATGGTGAATAGCGGTTACTTTGTGGATGGGGAATTCTCTCTGACTTTGCAGATATCTTCTGGTGTCCACGGTCTATACGCCACGGGGTTGGGTCCTGGCCTTCCTGTCCTGCATGATGGTTCGGTACTTCAATTAATTGACAGATATCCTCACTCTGTTTTAGTACTGTGTTCTTACCGGTGTCCCTAGGTATGTTACGTGTTCGGGATGTGGTTTCAATAGCTTCTATTACATTTGTTCGTTGTGCTACCTCTGTTGCCACAGGATAACGTGTGGGGACTAGCCTGCCCTCCCGCTTAATATCCTGCATGTGGTATCTGAGGTGGTAGGGTGTTGTGGGGCGGTCGGTACTACTGTATTATGATCTTCTCTGTGTAACGTATGATGCTTAGCCATTTGTAGTGTTGTACTGCCGTCCGTACACTACCTCAGACCACCGATGTGCATGACGGATACCCAATTGTCGCTGTTTTGTCGCCTGCACATCTTAGGGCTGCCACTTTTACAATGCACAATGTGGGACATTAGTGTTCGAACGTGTAATTTGCCTGGAAAATGCATACCCACGGCCAGTACATAGGACAGGTATTCACGCTTTGCCAGGAGAGCGACCAATTGTTGTAGCATTTCAGTTGCTTATTCTGTTTATTATTATATTTTGCTGTTCCACATACAAATTTACTGTTTTACGCTACCATCTTGATATATATCTGGGAAATGTTTGTCCTGAGATATCAGGACATTTGACATTTGTTCGGTTTATTTACAGGACACGACTGGCCAGAGAGGGCATATCCCTCTCAGGGTGGAACAGGTGTTTACCTTGGAACATATGCATCAAATTTTCAGGGATTACAATGTTTCAGTAACGATATGTTGCCTAATATACCATCAATGTCATATTTATTACCCCATTTTGCTGCGTAACTCACAATTATGTGCTCTCTGCGATTGCATATTCTTCACGTCACCCGTCAAACGCGGATCACATGATCTGTTGCTTCGATAATCTCCCATATCCTCTACACGACTGCTACGTACTCTTCTGTCATAACACGTGTGTCTCCTTCCCTGTATCCACTGTAGTGTCTACAATCACTATTTACTCTGCTGTGTGTTCCCCTGACCTATGTTCAGATTTAACAGTATGTGGGTAGGTCTTCGATCCGATATCACTACTGTTAACAGAAACACAATGTAGTCTGGTCCCTGATCTACAATAGACACAAAAAGGCAGACACTCCTTACCTGGGCCTCCTGTTTAAGGCTGCACCTTGTCTTCTTGGGATCCAGTTTTCCGCTTTTCAGCCACAGATCAGACAGTAAACAGCCTCTTTACACACAACAATTCAGTCGGAGGTCTTTTCATTCAAGAAGAACCATTTATGCATATTCTCCAGCGCATATGTCTAACCAGCCATGCACTCTGACCTGTAGCTTACCAAGGGAATTCGATTACAAGGATCACGATGTGAAATAAGTTGTTACAACCAGACTGTAGTTATCAGTAGGCTTTTCTAAGTGACAGCCGATAACACAGGAGGCTCGGGTTCGAAAGTTTTAGTAGTGTACACAGGCAGGCTAAATAATGTACAGTCCAAGTATGAGAGTTTTGTCTGACTCTATACAGTAAGCAGTTTCTTTATATAGTGTTTACAATCAGCTTTTGCCCACCTTACTGACGTGGTCGGTCACAGGGCATTTCCATCACTATGGTCCGCAATAGTCTATACATACGTGGGTGCTGGGCTCGTGCTTTTAAATTGTTTTCTCATGGGAATAACACAGCCTTGCAAGGCACCTTGTACATTACAGTATCCTTTTGTGATTGTAGCTGTTTCAAGGACCCTAGACTGTTACGATACAGTGGACAGTTAATTTCTTAATACGCTGCTTTGTCTCTCTGGTAGGAGTTGTACTGCTATCTTCCATTGAGCTCACAAGGCCATCCTCCTCTGGGGAAGGAGTGCTGTTATGCATGTACATACATTTATTGTTCTGTAACCCAGCAAATAATTAATGATGACAGACATGAGCCTGCTGTCCTGCTTACTGCCAGGTTCAGAATTCCATCACAGTACAGCTTAGCTTCACCAATTACATGCAGGCTTAGTTCTACTGCCATATTGTACGGTACAATTCAATACATTATATAGTATTTAGAGTGTAAACTGGAACTTCATATGTGTTTCTATATATTTTACGAACAACATCCATCCAGCCATATGCATGTTGTTCCGTCCTTTACCTTGACCGTGTGTATTTGTCCGTCCAGCCACGCTTATCTCCACATGTGATGTCCCAGTTTCCCTTCTTTGCCTGTAGCACCCTGTTAGGACGTCCTGTGTGTTAGGCACCTGTTCCGCTATATGTGATCGACTTCACTGCAAAGATAATCGTCGATGCGGTGGTCCAACGACCGACTTGTCCACATGTGTACACTTATGTGCACCGTGTCGTATGCAAACCTAGATGGTTTGGACGGGTACATACTACATGCCGGATGTACACATTCTGCTGACACATTCACATGCAGCCATTTACATATCTGTACCTGCGGTGGGTTGGTGACATGTGGTAATGATTTGCCCGTGTGGCATTGCCTAACACAAACTTCTTACCACAGTTCAGGTATGCACATTGTGTGTGGTTGTATAGCTGCACACGGATGCTAGCAGGTTTGGGTGCAGGGGTATACATGGGTGTGACTGACATGTACAATGAGGCTATTGTGTAGTACATCCGAATGCATGGGTTCTGCTTCTGGATATTACACTTCATCATACACCATCCAGTGTATGCAACAGAGACGTTGCTGGGTCTGGGATATGTTGCTATGCACATGTTTGCCTGTGTTTGAGGTATCTTGCTTCCTTACTGTTGTTATGTCAGCACAGCTACCCGGCTATGTACTGTCACTACTGCTTGTGACCATTATGGTTGGCACCTTTTCCAATGCCCATAGTGGGGCATGTTATGTGGACACTTCGAATTTGCAGGACTACACATACCCAGGGCTAGTGCAGTTGACAGAACTTCACTTCTTTGCCATACTATGAGCTTATTCTGTAAGCGGTTGGGTTCCTGATTTATTTTCTTATGCCATGTCTGTGTTCCATATCGTAATGTATATGTTTTATGCTACTATTTACATGTATATTATGGAATTTGCGTGGCAGGGGATCGGAGGTCATTTTCCATTTTTACGATTGTTGCAGGGACACGACTGTCCAATCAGGGACTGTCCATGGCACATTGGGACAGCAGGTAACCCTGGTGACCATGCCCATGTCGCTGCTGGGGTTTCCACCTTTTCCATTTTCCGATCTGGGATATTTCCGGACTCACATCTGACTTTACAGGCCGACACATACAAACGGTCACTATATAGCATAGAAATTCACTTGTTTGCCTAAATAATTTGCTTATTATTGTGGCAATTTCCTTGCTTATTCTGTTTATTGTGTCATTTAGGTATTTCTGTTACAGAAATAACCAATTCATGCTACCATTACATTACATACGGATATCATTGTGTCCTACAATCGTAGCACATCAGCCATTTCTAATACGTTTTCGGGACACAACTGTCCATGGAGAGACTGCCCCAACCAAAGTGGGACAGGTGGTGACCTTAGTCGCTGCTCCTATGTCGGTGCGGCGCGCTGACATGCGGCTGTACACCTTCTCTGAGTGTAAACACTGACAGTGCATTGCGGGACCAAGGCGGTCTTATGCGTATCCTTTGCTCCTTGGACGGGTACACTTATGCCTTCGTGGCTTCTATTTGCTTCTCCGCTAATTTGGAACGGGACTATGTTGCATACTGTACGTGCGCTTCATTCTGCACGGGACCTGGCTGCTGCCATTACTATTGTGGGCGGACCGTGGCTGTCAGCACATTAGGTTGCTCACCTCATGCCGGCTTAGACACGCCTCCAGACGCATCCTACCTGGGCTCGCTCACGTACACTACGCACGTGTCTGTGATTCCGGTGCACTCTCATTAATATGTATATGGCGCTACTGCGCCGGATATTCCATGCACCGCCGGCGCAGGCCTTACGCCGGCCTTGCGCCGAGCTTCATGAATCCCGGGGATTGATCATTTTTACTCATAGTTACTGAGTCATCTACATTCAAAAAAATTAAAGATTTTGTTAGAACAAATTTATCATGATAAATGGCTTGAAGAAATCTATTAATATCTTCCCAGAATTTTTTAATGCAAACATAAAATATATGTATCCAATCTGCCTTACAGTTTACAGTACATCTCCAGCATGTGGGCTTTTGGGCAGGGTCAAATTTGGCTATTTTATATGGTGTATAAAAGGCTCTATGTAAAAATTTCCATGTGAAGATTTTCCATATCTGAAAGTTTGATGTTAGCTTAACTGACAACAAAAGGTCATTTATACCTTCAGATGATAGATTTATCGTCAAGTCCTTTGTTAAAATGTTCACAACATTTTGACCTATTTTGGTTTTATACACTATTAAAATTTTGTATAATTTAGATATAGAAATTAGCTTATTATGAAAGATAAAACAAAATTGGAGAAGGGGAACATGGCAGAGAAAGTAAAACTTCTCTTGAGGCAAATATTGAATAAAATCCACTGCTTCGCAAATGTAGAAAGACACTTCCAAATGCTCTCAGATAGGCAAAAAAACAGCTTTAATGCAAAACGAGTTAGCGCTTTCACCAATTCGGCTTCTTCAGACTCAACATTACAATACTGGCAATAATTAATTATATACATCAGTAGGCGGGAAAAACTTCTCAATCAAGAACTAATTAACGTATTTACAATCAAGCCAAACAGTATGCTTATATAAAAAACTAGTTTAAAACATTTAAAAATGTGTATAAATAAGTACTAATAAATACTGACAATGTATAAATGCATAACATTAAAACAATGGTGAAAGTCTAATTACCAAAAAATATATAATGGTAAGGATAGCACAACACTATCAGTAAACCTGTAACCTTCTCATTTTCAGGAAGGGTTTAACTGATAGCTTGGCATTCAAAGCTGGTGGGACATCAGACCTTAGTCTCATGATCCAGATATTCTCTCTACCTTCGGTGTGTGTCCTGATATCCCCCCCTCTAGTATTAACACTAACTGATTCTAAAATCCTGAAACTAAAAGTATGGTGGGGACCAAGCTCAAGAACATGTCTGGCTAAAGCATTGCTCTTATGTGCCATCCTAATACTATATAAATGTTCACGTATGCGGTCTTTGAAACATCTATTAGTTTTTCCAACATAAAAGGAGCTGCACACGGAACAGTTGGCAAGATAAATCACATTGCTAGTCATACAATTGCCATTCGCTTTAAGAAAGTATGGATGTTTGGTCACAGGATGTACAAAGGTGATGTTGGGATCAATGTAAATACAAAAATTGCAACTACCACAACTATATGTACCACTGGGTGGTGTAGGTGGATATGGGTCTATAGATCCCTTGTCACATAGTAATCTCTTAAGATTTTTCTTGTTCCTATACCTAAAGCATGGAGTATCACCCAAGGTCTCTCTGATTTGGGAGTCTGCCATCAATACCTTCCAATGGGTCCTGATGACATCCTTGATGTCAACAACATCTGTCATGAAAAAGACAGAAAAAGCTGTACTATATCATGTGGGATTGCTTGGCTGACTGGCTGTGACAATCCGATTCTCAGTAATTGATATATCAGAGAAGTATGGAGCTGCAATATCTGATCTCAAATCATGAATACTCTCAGTACCTCTGAGGATGTCGTTCGTCCTATAACCTTGCTGTATCAACCTTTGATGGAGTTCCATCATATCTCATTCAAAACCAGAGTCACTGGGATTGTACCTAGAAACTCTGGTGGCCTGTCCCTTGACGATATTGTTAAAAATGTAAGGGGGGTGCATGCTGAGACGATGTAATAAGGTGTTCATGTGGCAAGATTTCCTATAGACCCCTGTGTTGATCAGTCCGCTGGGTAATTTCTCAACAAAGACATCTAAAAATGATATCTTGGTCGCAGACGTTTCATGACTGAACTTAAGGTAAGTGGTAGATGCATTAATTAGATGTACAAAACTCAATAATTCTTCATGAGTACCTCTCCATAAAAAGAAAAGATCATCTACAAAGCGTCTATAAAATAGGACATGTTCAACAAAATCAGGTAGGTCATACATGAACTCATACTCCCATTCAGCCATAAACAGATTGGCGTAGCTATTGGCACAGGAAGTGCCCATAGCTACGCCATCCTTCTGTAAAAAGCATCTCCCTTGAAAATAGAAAATGTTGTTAGAGAGAACCAAATGTAGTAAAGACAACAGTAAATTAATCTTGGACTCAGGCATGTTGGATACTCGTGTTAAATAACGACCAACCATATCTATACCCATTTGATTAGGGATAACAGTGAATAAAGATTGTACATCCATTGTCACAAAAGTTAATTCTGTTTCATCTGGTAAACCTTTCAAGTAGTCATAGAGATCTACCAAGAACTGTCGTGTATCCTTCAAGATGTAGGTATTACTGTCTACTACAGGTCTTAAATTGTATGACTAGCAATGTGATTTATCTTACCAATTGTTCCGTGTGCAGCTCCTTTTATGTTGGAAAAACTAATAGATGTTTCAAAGACCGCATACGTGAACATTTATATAGTATTAGGATGGCACATAAGAGCAATGCTTTAGCCAGACATGTTCTTGAGCTTGGTCCTCACCATACTTTTAGTTTCAGGATTTTAGAATCAGTTAGTGTTAATACTAGAGGGGGGGATATCAGGACACACACCGAAGGTAGAGAGAATATCTGGATCATGAGACTAAGGTCTGATGTTCCACCAGGTTTGAATGCCAAGCTATCAGTCAAACCCTTCCTGAAAATGAGAAGGTTACAGGTTTACAGATAGTGTTATGCTATCTTTACCATCACATATATTTTTGGTAATTAGACTTTCACCATCGTTTTAATGTTATGCATTTATACATTGTCAGTATTTATAAGTATTTATTTATATACATTTTTAAATGTTTTAAACTAGTTTTTTATATAAGCATACTGTTTGGCTTGATTGCAAATATGTTAATTAGTTCTTGATTGAGAAGTTTTTCCCGCCTACTGATGTATATAATTAATTATTGCCAGTATTGTAGTGTTGAGTCTGAAGAAGCCGAATTGGTGAAAGCGCTAACTCGTTTTGCATTAAAGCTGTTTTTTTGGCCTATTTGAGAGCGTTTGGAAGTGTCTTTCTACATTTGCGAAGCAGTGGATTTATTCAATATTTGCCTCAAGAGAAGTTTCACTCTCTCTGCCGTGTTCCCCTTCTCCAATTTTGTTTTATCTTTCATATTTGATTTATTGGCTTTGGAGAAGTGGTTTACTCCGTGTTATTGTTTTATCCTTTGAATTAGCTTATTATGATTTCCATAAATCGATTTTTGCATATATTTTATGAACTTAGGTATAGTATTAAAGCTTGAACCATTAATAATTCTACATAAATCAGTTGAATATTGTAGTATTTTTTTAAGTTCTGTTCTGTCTATTTCAGATATACTAAACTCATTTATTACTTGTTGGGTGGTTAAAGTACTGTGATTATTTAAGCATTGAAACCAGTAAATAAAGTTTTTGAATTCCCAATTAATGAGTATTTTTTCTTGGATTTTTTCTTTAAAATTCTTTGATGTTTTAAATGGTATTAAGAGATCGAACCATAATTTTATATCTGGATTTGTAATTATAAATTTTCTAAATAGATTATAAATATTATTCAGATATGATAAATTAGTGGGCTTTGTTGTTTTATTTTGTAAGCTATGACATAGAACATGCCAAAATATGTTGTTATAATTCTCCAAATCCATATTTTTTAATATTTTGTTTTCATTTAAGAAGAAAGTTAAATGTAAAATTTTCCATGTGGATGAATAATTTGGATTTACCCAATTTACTATAAGTTTAATGATGGAAGCTTTAATATACGTTTCTATGTCTGGAAATTTAATTCCTCCCAAGTCCCAGGGTCTAATATGATGTGAGAATGCAATTCTATTATTTTTTGGATACCAAAGAAAATCCATTAAAAGTTTCTGTATTGTCTTTATAACTTTTTTATCTGGTAAAATAGGGATTGCTAATGCTATATAGTTTATTTGTGGTAGTAATATCATTTTTATTAACTTTAACCTATCTTCCAAGTTTAACATTAATTTATTCTAGCTATTAACTTGTTTTTGAATTAAATTTTGGATTTTATTATAATTTAAGGTCATGGTAGTATCTATGTTCTCAGATATAAGAATTCCTAGATATTCTAGTGAAGAAACCTTTTCTCCAATTATTTGATATTTATTCAGATGCAAGTCATCTATTTTATTTAGAAGTATATGTTTTGATTTGGATTTATTGAAACAAAGACCTGAAATGGAAAAAAAATCTTCTACTTGTTTCTCTAATTCTTGCATGGACTCTTTATTCGGTCTTAAAGTCAGCAATATATCGTCAGCAAATAACATGATTTTAGAATTAAATTTATTGTAAAAGTTAATTCCTTCTATTTTTAGATCACTTCGTATTGCAGACGCAAATAATTCTATCGCCAGGGCAAACAGGATGGGAGACATAGGGCATAAAATAGCCTTTAGTTATTTTGAAAGCTTCCGAGGTAAGTGGGCCTAATTTTACATAAGCCAGGTTGTCTTTATATATATTCTTTATTAAATTTATAAAGTTTAATGGGAATTCAAAAAGTTCCAAAATTTTAAATAGATACTTCCAGTTTACCGAATCAAATGCTTTCTCTATATCTAATGTGATTATAAGAGCTTCTGAATTGTCTCTGTTCAAAGCTTCTATAATGGTTAAAATTCTCTGAATATTGTCATATGTGTGTCTTCCAAATATAAAGCCTGTTTGGTCTTCATTTATGACTTTAGTCAGGGATTTCTTAATTCTATTTACTAAGATAGACATAAAGATTTTATAATCATTATTAAGCAGGAAGATAGGTCTATATGAACTACATTGGGATGGATCACTTTTATCTTTTTTTATAGGGGTAACTAGTGAAATTGCTGAATTTGGAAAAATTTTATATAATTCCATTATTATTCCATCCATTCCTGGTGATTTGTTGTTTTACTTACTTTAATTATATATTTTATTTCTTTTATGGAGATATGCTTGTCCATTTCTACTTTTAATTGATCAGGTAGTTTTTTTTATTAAGGAACTATTAAATTTCTGATCTGAAAATAAAATATTATTATTATTATTTCCATAATGCTTAGCATAATAGAACTTAAAAGCTTCAAGAATATCATTCACATCAGATACCTTTTTTCCATTTTCCTTCATGTATTATATTTATGATGTTATTTTCTAAGTTCTGCTTTTTAATTCTCATTGCTAGATTATGTAAGTGTTTTGGAGAAGTTGACATTGAAGCAAATTTTAGTTTTTCCAAAGCTAGATTTGTTTTATGAGTGAGGAATTCGTTGTATTTTTTATTTAAATCTATAATTTATTTTTTTTTCCTGAGAATCTATTACATCATAAGAACTTGTATTTATTTCTGTTATTCATTTTTGTATGTTATGCAATTCAGATTCCCATTCCTTTGTTTTATTTTTAAACCATCCTATAATCTTGCCATACAAAAAAGCCTTGAGTGTATCCCAAGTTATTATATTATTTGTATCGTTAATAGGATTTGTTTCTAAGAAATATTTGATTTCTGAATCTAGCCAAGGTTTAAACTCTTTTAATTTAAGGATGTAAGCTGGTATTCTAGTTATAGTGTTTAATCTTTTGAAATCAATTTGTAGTTTAAGAATTAAGGCATTATGGTCTGAAAGGGGACATGGGATAATAGAAAATTTTGTTATCCTACTGTTTAAATCAGAGGAGACCAATATTTTATCTATTCTTGTTTTAGTATTAAACCGATAATCGCTATGTGTGTAACTTAATGAGTTAGAATCTTTAAAATTAAATGTATCTATTAGCTTTAAGCTTTCTAACCATCTCTTGAAATATGTACTTACGGGTGTGAGACGTAACTTTCTTTTATTAGTTGTTTCAGAGTTATCTAAAATACAATTGAAATCTCCCCCCATTATTATCATACCTTTATTTACTTTGTTAATTAATTCTATGTGTTTTTTAACCGTAGACAATCCTATTCCAGGAATCCAGTAAATATTTATTAAAGTCCAAATTCTATTTTGATATTTTATTATTACAATTGATATTAACCCTTCTTTATCTTCGTGTTTGTAAATGATCTGAGGAATAACTACACTTTTTTCCATAAAATTATAACTCCTCTTGTTTTTTTTTTGTAAAGGAAGTGAGAAAGAATTAGATAGTCACTAGGTTTCCATGTGAAATTATCATCTCTTTTAAAATGAGATTCTTGTATAAATATGATTTGTGCTTTTGTAATTTCAAATATCTTAGAAAATTCCACCTTTTTATAGAATTATTTAAACTATTAATATTTATAGATAATAAAGTTGTGTCTGTCATTTTTTAAGTACTTATTTGTACTTTTGGATTGTTTGTTCTTGAAATTTTGTTTTACCTTGGAAGTTAATGTGTTTTGAGTATTAGATTTATCCTCTCTTTTAAAAGTTATTTTGAAATGAATATATTTATTTCTATTTATGCTTAAAAAAAGTTTCAAATTGGACCACTGAAGAAAGAAAAAGCTGAAAACATTGCGTTAACATAAATTGAATAAACAATTAATGATTTTACCATTCTAAATCCCAAACATAAAGTGTCTAGCACCTCAAATCTGTTTGGACTTAAAAGTTCAAACAGATTTACCCTCAATAATAATAGTTGCATTAATGAGGAAATGTTGCTTTAAATTGAGCTCCTCAAAAAAATGAAAACTAAAACCAGAGAACAAGATACACTTATTATGTAAATAACATATATACCTAGTCTGTGAAGTTTTTTTCATTACTAATTAGATTCTAAAATGAGATATTATTTCAAATTGCAAACAATTTTAAATAAGATATTTGTTAATTACTTTAACAATATATTAGATGTTCATTTTTCATTAATATTATGAATTTTTTGCAAATTACCAATTGTAAATAATATATTAGCAAATGTCAGATCATTAATTGTCATTAGTGATATTTAACATTGTTATTAATAATAAAAGAAGTAGAGTGAGTATGATAGATAGATACTGTTTAAAATAAAAGAGATTTTTTTTACATATTTTTAGATCTATATAAGGTATTACATCAGCATAGTGAAGTTAATTGACATATAGCTAACCACTTTATCAAAACCAATTAAAGTTTTTACAGACAATAATATTCATTTATAAGATTTAATATAATAACAGAATTAAAGCAATATTTATAGTGCTTTACATTAAAGCATTTTCTCATTCTTCAGTCAATGTCAGTTTTATAACTCTGATAGTTCCACAATCTAAAATTAATGTGTAAAAAATGTCGCTCCTAAATTACTTATATGTGATCTTTTGTAGTTCTGTTATTAGTAAGTTATTATTCATAAGATTTTCTCTATTAAGTTCAGTTTAAAGATCACACATATCAGAATATTGACTTCTGCTTATCACAAATGTAGTGAACGTCTGGTAACTAGTAAAGGGTCTCAACTTATATGTTAAAACTATAAAACAGAAAGGAGAAAGGTCAAAATTAGAATTATACTTGCAAAGGAAATCTACCTTGATAATGGTGCAATAGCACTCTTGTCCCATAACTAATCATTTATAATAAACATTTTACGTATAGTACTTCTTTTATACAATAACAAGTATGATAAAGCAATCTTTAGATAAATGAAAGTATAATTCCCAGTAAGCTGACACTCAGGATCTTCACCTTCCTTTTCCTTCCCTCTTCTTCCATTTCTATACAACTTAACAACTATAAGAAACTCATCTAACCCAGTGTCAGTTAGATGTGTTCACAGAGCGCATGTATTATACTTTTACCAGACACTCACCCATTAAGACACAACAGTATTTAAATGATTCACTATCTTTCTTGTTATAATAGCGTTGTCTTCAAAGCAGATCTAACTCTATACTTGCATGAGATATTAACTGAGATTGATAATAAACCATAAATTTTTAATAAAATATGAAAGAATATATGAAGTGTGAGAATAATTGAAGCAAACGCTTCCTTTACTGTAATCAAAACAGCGGTGTTAAGGAAAGAACTCTGTGATAGTGAATGTTTACACGCCATCTTGTGATCAGTAACTTAAATTGCATCTAAACACGCTAGGATATATCGCGTGCTTATGAATGTGGACGGTGAACAACTTTTCAGACAAAAAAACTGAAAAAGCCAAGCAGAAGGCTTATGAATACTGTCCACCTTCAGATAATACTTTAATGTTCTAGATGCTTCCCAAAATGTTCACGAGTGGTTCCATTTTATAATATTTTCATTAATATACTTTACATTAATTCAAATTAACAAATTGTAAATGTGTACCTCTAAGCTACATAAAAGCATTCACCAAGAACAACAATATTTATTCAGGCAATGATAGCGCACTATTCTGGTAACTAAATACTTGTATATGGAAGAAACAACAGTGTTAGAGAGGAAAACTCTGCAATAGTGTGTATTTACACGCCATCTTCTGGCCAGTAACTTAAATTACATCTATGTACAGTTAAATATATCGTGTGCTATGTATGTAGCGGTCAACAACTTTTTAGATAAGGAAACTAAAAATAACTGAGCAGAAGGCTCGTGGATGTTTTTTTTTTTACTTTCAAATAATACAGTAATATACTGAATACATCTAAAATGTTCATGAGTGATTCTATTGTATAACATTTTTATCACAATACTCTACATCAAACTAAATCAATGAATTTTGAATGTGCACTTTTGAATAAATTGTTATTTTGCACTGTTCTAGTAACCAAATACTTGTATAGAGAAGAAACAGCAGTGTTAAAGAAGAAAACTCTGTGATAGTGTGTATTTACACGCCATCTTCTGACCAGTAACTTAAATTACATCTATGTACAGTTAAATATATCACATGCTATGTATGAAGCGGTGAACAACTTTTTAGATAAGGAAACTAAAAATAACTGAGCAGAAGGCTCGTGGATGTTTTTTTACTTTCAAATAATACAGTAATATACTGAATACATCTAAAATGTTCATGAGTGATTCTATTGTATAACATTTTTATCACAATACTCTACATCAAAATAAATCAATGAATTTTGAATGTGCACTTTAAAATAACATAAATGTGATTACTAAAAATGATAATATTTATTCAGGCATTGAAAGTGACTTAATTTATCAACTGAGTAGTTGTGAAGAGAAAAGCAATTAAAATGGCAGTTTATATTAAAAGCTTAGTGACAAAATAAAAAGAATGTCTAGTTGACGTCATTGATTATTGTTTTCAAGTATTTAGAGAATAAGTATATAGATAATAAGTATTTAGAGAATAAGTAAATAGAGAATAAGTATATACTTCAGGGCTTTAATAAGTTATTAATTAGTACTAACATTTAAGTATTATATTAAACTAAACAATTAAGTAAGAAAAGAAAAAAGAAAAAAAAAGAACTGCTTTATACTAGTGTATTAAAGAGTTTAGTTTTAATATATTATAATCATACCTTAGTTGATACTTTGAGAGAAATAGTATCATCAGAGTTCTTTTTGTCAGTCTTCTGTTTCTTTTTTTCTCTTGCCTCCGACCAAATATTTTTTCCTGGAGCCATTTTTAAAGAGGATGAATTTAACCAGTCCATTTCTTCAGGTAGTGGAATTATGTTATTATTCTTTATGAAAGATGTGGCTTCCTCTATGCTACTGAATGTTCTCATGTCATTGTTATATTGGATTCTTATTTTGGCTGGATAAGAGAGCTGCGCTTTGATTTTATGTTGTTTTAAAAGTTTTACTAATGGCCATGTTTTCTTCCTTATATCCAGAGCTCTTGTTGAATAGTCATTATCAAATCTTAATAATGAATGTTTATACATAACAGGACTTTTCCTCCATGCAGATCTCAGTATAAGCTCTTTATCCATAAAAGAAAGAAATTTAGCTACTATGGATCTTGGAGCTGATTTAGAAGAAATAGAAAGTGGCTTACCGATAGCTCTGTGTGCCCTCTCTATCCCATAAGATAAGCCTTCTTTTAGTCCGAGAACTTCAGGAAACCAAGCGTTCAAGAATGAGATAATGTCGTCACATTCGGATTTCTCTGGAAGACCAAAAATCCTTATGTTTGTCCTTCTTTCTCTATTCTCTATATCATCAACTTTATTTATTAACCAAGTGTTCTGTTGTAGCAGAAATTGAGTATGTAGTTCACTTTCTTTTAACCTCCCATCAACATCACTTAAGGAAGTCTCAATGTCTGATATTTTTATTTGTTGCTGTTGTAAGATTTCTTTAAAAACTTCTGTTTGTTTTGGCAGTTATCTTTAAGACTTTCTAGATTTTCAGTAAATCTGTCCATTTTTAGCGATAAGTCCAGCAAAGTAGCAGATATCTGTTGCATCTCTTTTTTTATAATAGAGTCTGAGTGTGAATTCTTGGAGTTACTCATCTTCAAACAGTTTGGAATGTCCTCTGTAGTATTTGACAGGAAAATTTCAGAATTTTTTCTTCAAAATTGGTAGTTTTGTTATAAATTACTTCATCTTCGATATTTACCCAAAATTTTTTAAATATATTTAGTTTTTCCTGTATTTTCTAGTATGAGTATGAAGAGCTCAAAATCAAGCTGCTCTCAGTTAGCCATTAGGCTCCGCTCCCCCTATATTGTTAGTTTTCAGTGAAATGAGATTCATAAATATAAAAGCTAAGTAGGTGTGGGGCCAGTCCCCAACTATATATATATATATATATATATATATATATATACTAACTCCAGGATCACACTACACTGGGGAAAAGGGCATATATGTTTTATTTGCCTAATAGTACTTACATTCAGTGAAATGTGATTCAGTGAAATAAGTTTTCAGTAATTTGAGCTTTCAGCAATTTTTTGAGGGTGAATTGAAATTCAGTGAAATGAGTTTTCAGTGAATCAAAGTAGACATATATATATATATATATATATATATATATATATATATATATATATATATATATATATATATACTGCATGTACACACACACACACACACATACACACACACACACACACACACACATATATATATATATATATATATATATATATATATATATATATATATATATGTGTGTGTAAAACATTTATCAGTGCTTGTATAAATAGCAATCCTTAGAACCAGCTTTTAATTTCTTAAATGGAGATTCATTTACAAGGAACACAATATGGGGGGCAGCATAAGAGAATCACAATAATTCATTCACTGATGTGTTTTTTTTTTTAAATCTATCTCAACAATGTCACTGCTCCAGAAGTCAGGGATCTGAACTTCTCTGGAGGAAGCAGCCTTAATATATTCTCAAGAGACACCTGCTCCTTATTAGTTGTCATGAATAACTCCCCTCTGGTTTGCCTGCCTGCTCTGTATTTTTCAGGAACTCTGACATTCTATTCCCAGACATACCTTTTTGATTTTTGCTGCTTGGTAAAGACACCAAAAACAAGATACAATATCACCAGTAGCAGTTTTTCCCATAGGCTCATCATTCAAAATATCACATGACCACCCAGCATAGAAGCATCAGTTTCTGACCAGACTGGATGGGATGCAAGTCCAAAACAGCCCAGCAACATTCAAGTGACTGTGGCCGAGGTAATGTTGGATTTAAAACTATTAGGGTTGGAGAGTCACAGCCCACACTGACAATTTTGGGTTGTTGCCTTTCTAGCAGCAAATCCATTGCATAGAGGCATGGCCAGTAATTGCCTCAACTTCCCTACTCAGCAAATAGTATTTTGGGGGTAGTGAGAGCTGTATCTTATGGCAAAACATTTTCTCTCTCTCTCACTCTAGTTGTATAACATTTCTCAACATTACTGACTTTTTCACTTATGTAACAGGCTGCTCATCTCCAACTGTATTCCGAGGCAAGTCTGCACCCATGCCTACCTCAGAATAATCAGCATTCACTAAGAATCGTTTTGAAAAAGTCTGGAGGTATTAGTACTAGTTCTGAACATAGTATTTATTTTTATAACCAGCAAATTGTAACAGTGCGTGCATAATGGTATTTATCTATATCACTTCTACATACACACACACTCATATACACACACACACACACACACACACATATATATATATATATATATATATATATATATATATATATATATAAAATTAACAAGTGGCTTTCTGCTTTATAATTGTTGTGTGACACTGCAGTTGTTGGTATGAGTACAGTAATTAAAGTACAGCAATGACATTGTATGTGTGTGTTGTTCCTCATATGTAGCATTGTCATTGTGTACAGTTATTAATGTGTAACAGTGTGGTTGCATGTATATAAAAGGTAAAACTGCAATTTTTTATATGCGTGTAGTTAACGTAAAAATGTGGTTACTAGGCTAGTCAAAGACAATTAAATAACATATTTTAGAAACTTGCTTGTTGATTCTAGCTGTAGAATACCTTTCAAATGTACAGAATTTTGCAGCATGCCTAGATTTCTGTGTCTGCTGCTCATAAAATTTGTGGTTTTCTTGCAACTCATTGAGGATAAATAATGACAAATGAGTTTCAGACTTCATATCCTTCAGAAAAGGCACACTAATGCAAAATCTGTTATTCTGTCATTGTTCTAAAGTTTATAAGAGCAGTATTTAAAATCTGATTATGATTTTAGGCTTTGTACTCCCATTATTTTTTACTTTGTCCAGAATTCTTTTGCTAAGAGGTTGAGAGGTATGGAGTGTAGATGGGAATGGGATATATACATTGCATCAAAGATGCACTTTGTAGTAAAGAAAAAAAAGCCAGTACAGCTGACTGAACTTTACCAGATTTTTTTCTTTGTTAGATTATTGCATAGCAGGATTTGAAGAATTTGCCCTTACCCGCTGTAATGTAATCTTAGAGTTGGTATATATATATATATATATATATATATATATATATATATATATATATATATATATATATATATATATAATGAGCAGGAATGTGGTGGTATGGAGGGAGTTGCCTCTGCAAAAATGTGTTTTTGAGGATGATTTGCAGTAAGAGTTTTGATCTGCTGTAATCATTGATTTGTGGCTCAGTCTTTAATACTGTCAAGAAAAAGTCACTAATCTGGGGAGACATACCTCTCAATTGTCCCTGATTTTGTCTCATATTTTTGCCTTGTCCCTTGCAAAATGATTGATTTTCTTGTAAATCACTGAGGATTGCCTAGGAATAGATGAACGTGTCTGAAGCTGGACATAGCTGGCTGCCTAAAAATAGAAGGATTTTTACAGTTAGT
The DNA here is from genome assembly GCF_019279795.1 of Protopterus annectens. Taxonomy (NCBI): domain Eukaryota; kingdom Metazoa; phylum Chordata; order Ceratodontiformes; family Protopteridae; genus Protopterus; species Protopterus annectens. The sequence continues at coordinate 1,705,163,940 of NC_056733.1, forward strand.
CCGACATTAAGAGTTCCATAACTATTATTGCAAAGAAATGCATGTTGATGCAGAACCTGTTCTTTTAACTTTTAAGTGAATTTGAGCAGTATTTTAAAAAAAATCCCTGATTTTAAGCATTGCGCTCCCCCATTCTTTTTGTCTTTTTCAGAATTATTGGACTAAGCCTAGGTCAGGACCAGGTTGAGGGGTGTAGCATGTGTGTGTGTGTGTGTGTGTGTGTGTGTGTGTGTGTGTGTGTGTGTGTGTGTGTGTGTGTGTGAGAGACAGAAAGAAATTCACTGAGTGGATATTAATGCAAAACTGCAGTAACTTTTTAAGTGAATTGTAGAAGAGTCCTACAGTGTAGAAAAGGATGGCAAGTGTTTATTTGCCCTGGGAAAAATTCACCATTAGGGTAATTCGTTTTTGCTATTTTTGTCTCATGGAAACAAATTTTGATGATATGGCCTTTTGAATATTAGAAGGGAATCCATATAGATATATATATAGTGATTTTTGGCCAAGTCATTCCACTGATAAGCAGTGTTATAAGATTTGGTGCAGAAAGGCTGTATGACTCTGAAACAGCTAATGCTAATTTCATCTGCAGCAATACAGTAGCTTATTGCCATGCATAATCAGGGTGAATCATCTGTACTTGACTGTCAATGCAACATGTTAATTATTGTGTAGTGCTTTCAGAGGTTTCTACATGCATGTTAGTGCAACAAGGAGTATGAAAGATGCCTGCTACACAATAAGTGTATTATGCTGCCAGAAGTATTTGTGTACACCTCAGGGAGAGTTACAATGTAAGATAGAAGTCTGACTGCATGTTGTAAACTTTAAGACTCTTAACATATTAAATGAAAAGTTTCATTATTAGTACACAAAGCTAAGCATAATGGCAGAAACATTTAACAACAGAATGTTGTTTGTGAGATTAGATGGTGATGGTTCCTTAAAAGCTCACCTTAAAGTAATTTTGATAAAGAAATATATGTAAGCAGAGGCATAGCGTCATGCAAACTAATAGTGATACTTCTATACAGATCATTATAGGTTTTTCATATTTTAGTACAATGGAACACTTGACCTTTTTGAACCTGAAATCTCTTTAGTAACTTTTGTTATAACCTGTCAAATTAAAACAAAGATAATACAATCACATGTAACAATATCAAAAGAATTCAAACATTAATAGTGAAACTCAAGCTCTTGCATAACAGAACATCATGCAGTCTATTTACAAAAACACTTCCTCCCACGCTTCTTCCACTTAATTCATCTGGTCTTTGATTGTAACTTTCCTGCATATTTCCAAATTTACCTGAAGTGCAGAGACTGGCCAGTCATCTGCCTTACCCCTTCCAATTTCATCCTAAAGGAGGTAATTAGGAGAGCTCTGCTTTCATCCTTGGATGAGCTAACACCCTCCCTCTGAGTCTCCTTCTATAACTTAAAGACCTATCTTTCCACTGTTTGCTGCCTCATTCTTACAGCTAATGCTCACAAAGCCCTGGGCAAATCTCTAAAACCACATGTGCTTGACCACTACCCCTTTAAATTTCACCTTCTCATGAACCATGACCAAAATATTTTTTGTCACTGCTCTGTGGCTAGCTTTTTACCGTCATTAATCTCTCCTTTTTTGAAGGGATTTTATTATACTGTGCACCTCCACAACCCCCATTCATCGCCACTTCTTGCTTTCTTTGATATATTTTGTAATTCTCTCTTAGGTTTTCCTTGAACTTGTCCCATTCCACTGTATTACACCTGCTCCCAGTCCCCAGGAGCTCACCTCTTTGGTTGTCCATGTACCATCTTTCTGCCTTTTCCTCTAACAAAGAGGTACATTAAAATCTCCATTGTTTTCCCATCTTGACACTGTCCCCAGCTTTTATGTCCAACCATAATGTCATATGCTCCAAGAACATATTTGGGCCCACTGCTACTTCTCCCACATGCCCCTCATGCTCCACCAGTATAAACGTTCTGTATAGTCTTGATCATGTATAGTATTCTTCTGACTAAATGGTATAATCCCTGTCTCCACCTATGTGCTTATTTATTAAGCATTCATCGTTTGAGACTATTGTCCTAAGGAAAAGAGGTAAATACTTGCCCTAATCACTCAAAGACCCGTGTCAACTTCTTCACTCATTGTGACCATGTTCTAAGTACCAAACAAACTAGCAAGCCCTCATAAAAAGTCAAAACATGGGCAAAGCTGCTCCATATAAAACATATGCTTCCTTTGAGCAGCATATAAACTGTCCCAATTGTTAAGGTCTTAGTCTCCTAAAAATCCCTTAACTGCAACAAAACAGACCTTTTCATCAGTAAGAATGTGTTGTAGCCTGATGCTATATGTTTGTGTACCAGGACAACCACTGCACTCATCCTAATGGGGGACTGTAGGGATGTTTATGAATGAATTAACTGATTAATGCTTATGAATTAATGAATGAATTAATTTATTAATTCATTCATTCATTAATTCATTATTTTATATTAAGTTGTTGAAGTGAGAGAGGTCATACTCCAGTTGGGGGAGCAGGGCACATTTTTCAACTGCTATTCTGGTAATGGGGCTAAGGAATTAGGCTATTTTTCTAGCCCAGAAAGAAGCTTATTAACTTTGGATCTAGTGACCTGAATATTGTGTTAAAAGTTAAATACTGGGTCTAACTGTATGCCTAAATATATGTAAAAGGAAACAGTTCCAAGTGGGGGAATTTCGGTCAAGGCATATATACCAAGCATAGGGAGGAGGATTACACTGGCATGCATTTACATCCCCCCTAAAACTGCTATAATGGAGCTTAAGGAAATTCTGGGAGAAATAATCAGCTTTCACTAAGGAATATTACTTAGTGAATATGTATCTGGGGGGGGGGGCTAGAAGGGAAAATATAACAAGGGAGTGTAGATTTTTGAAGAAATTTATGAAAATGTTTGGCTTGGAAGATGGGAATTCAGTAGTAGGAGTTCAGAGTGAATTTACATATTACTCACCGAGATACAAAAACTGGGCTAGGCTAGACAGATTTTATATCTCACAGTAACATATGCATTTAATTGAAGGTCTTGAAATGCACCAAATAACTATTTCAGATCATTCACTAATAATAACTAAAGTAAAAACACAAAGTAATGAAATGAAAATGAGACACTGACGCTTTCCCACCTACCGGATGAAAAGAGAGAAATTTAAGGAGTGGGTTGTGGAACTAATTCAGGAGCTACTAGAGAAGATAGATTTATCTTCTGAAAACATAGCTAAGGAGTGGGATAAAATTAAAGTGGGGTTTAAAACTAGCTTGGAAATAAAAGAAAGAGAGATATGGCTAAACAGTAACAAGAATTATTTAGAGGGATTGACAAATGTTAAAGTATTGCAAAAAAGTGGGAATCTCTCAGAACAAGAAAAGGAGCAACTGCAGAATGCTAAACAGAAAATAAGGGATTACCTTGATAATATGCATACGTTTAGAAAGACTGCTGTTAAGCAACTGTTTTTGATAATAATTCTTCTAGACTTCTTGAATTTTTATGCTCAACTCCTGAGAGATTTGCTTGGCTACAAACATCTGCATTAGAAGCTGAAGCTAAGTGAAACATGCAGTAGTGTATTTTAGTATTCTGTTAAGTACAAACTTGCAGTTTTAAAAGTACTGTATTTTCATTTTTTTCTGTTTTCTCATTGTGTGTTTCTGAACAGTGTGCTGTGTGTCTGTTTGCTTTAAGAAGAGGTGGTGTTATCACTTCTTTGTTATCTGATATTTAATAGCCTAGAGGGATTCCTCTGTACTTTAAGTGCTAGCCACACAGTTTGAGAAATCATTTTATGCTCAACTCCTGAGAGACTTGCTTGGCTACAAACATCTGCATTAGAAGCTGAAGCTAAGTGAAACTTGCAGTAGTGTATTTTAGTATTCTGTTAAGTACAAACTTGAGGTTTTAAAAGTACTGTATTTTCATTTTTTTCTGTTTCCTAATTGTGTGTTTCTTAACAGTGTGCTGTGTGTCTCTCTGCAGTTAGTTCCCCACCCTCCTTCCCTGTTCCTGTGTTGTTATTAGTGTTGGTGGCTCTGGAATTGCCCACCCCTCCTATAAGTCTGTATTAGAACACTCCTCCTGGGACCATCTCATTTGCTCACTTAACCGAGTACAGTGAGATCATATTCTGAGTCTAGTGTTCACTCTACTTAATACAGAGAGAAGATTTGAGAAGGCCAGCCCACTTAGGTTCTTCCTTCTTCTCTCCTTGCACTTAAAAATGTACTTTATTCATTTACTTTTACTGTATTTGTCTTTCCTCCTACTTTATTTTGCTTTTCTTAAAAGTACTCAATTTTATTTATTCTGCTGCATTTATTACTGCATGGTAGTAGCCTGATTAAATTGTAACTGTTATTCTAATTCTTTGTGTTAAGCACTTGGGCTTCATACAGGCTGTTTTACAGTAAGAAGGTTTGTGGTCTGCACTGTTGTGGCAGGACAGGTAGCTTACATCCTTCTAAGCTGGGAATTGCTGATTGAAGGCCCAGTGTCTGCTATTCTAAAAGTCTATTAGTTCTGGCTTAAGCATTTGGGCTTCAGGTCAGTTATTCTACATTAGGAAGGTTTGTGGTCTACACTCTTGTGGAAGGAGAGGCTGGATTCTGCCCTTCTGAGCTGGGAATTTCTGGTTACAGGCTTATTGTGCCTGCTTATTTGAACTGTTTCTTTCCAAAATTGGTGGAAAGTTTTCAAAGCCCCCATGCTGAAGGATAACGCTGTCCAAGCTGCAAAATCCTTTACTAATGCATTCTATGGGCACCTACAAGAATGCATGGATCATGCCATTCCAAGCAAAACCAAGACTCACTCCTCCAAGAAAAGGAAACCAGTCTGGTGGACTCCTGCCATAAACAAGCTATACAATAGAAGGAGGAAACTAGTACAGAAAAGAGTAAAATCCCAAGAAGGGAAGACATCCCTGATCAGTATCAGCAAGAAACTATGATCCCTCATAAAATCATCCAAGGCGAGCTTTGAAAGAAAAATTGCCAAGGACTCCAAAGATAACCACAAGGCATTCTTTAGCTATGTCAAGAATCTAAGTGGCAATGCTCAGATCTGCTCGGAGTTAGTGCAGAATGGCCTAAAATACACTGAACCGACCGATATCGCCAACATCCTGGCAGACAGGTTCAGTGCAAACTTCACCCTCTGTCACCCCCAAAAAGGCCCATAACCATACCAGAAGAATTTAGACTCCCTGAAATCACAGACACTCAGGTTAAAACAGCCTTCTCCAAAACCAAAAACACAGCATCAATGGGGCCGGACAGTGTCCCAGGCTGCATCCTACACGAGCTCAAAGACGAACTAACCCCTCACCTAAACACACTGTTCAAACTCAGCCTCTCCACAGGCTACGTACCCCATAGTGTGGTGCACAGCAACGGTTATTCTGGTCCACAAAGGTGACTAGCTTGGTCTGCAAGGCTATGGAGCACATCATTATGGAACTCATTAACAGAGACTTTGGGAACCTCCAAACACTGGACCCTACCCAGTTTGGCTTTGTTAAGGGCAGATCATGCCTCCAAAACCTGGTGGACTTCTTTGAGACAGTTACCAAGGCTATAGATGAGGGAAAGGTGGTACACACAGCCTACCTAGACTTTGCTAAGGCATTTGACACCATTCCCCATTCTGGTATTATAGACAAGCTCACCAGCCTGAACATAAACTGCTACGTCACAAGATGGGTTGCCAACTGGCTCACGGACAGAACCCACATGGTGAGAGTTGCGGGAGCTAGGTCCGACTCTAAACCGGTTACAAGTTGCATTCCCCAGGGCTCAGTCCTAGGACCCCTCCTGTTTGGCACATACTTCTCAGAGGTACAGGCAAGCACAGGAGGACTATGGCTGACCAAGTTTGCAGACGACTGCAAACTAGGGGCTATAATTGACTCTCCGGCTACACGAGCTCAAAGACGAACTAACCCCTCACCTATACACACTGTTCAAACTCAGCCTTTCCATAGGCTACGTACCTCATATTGTGGCGCACAGCAATGGTTATTCTGGTCCACAAAGGTGGAGCCACCATAGACCCCGGGAACTATCGCCCTATAAGCCTGACTAGCTTGATCTGCAAGGCTATGGAGCGCATTATCATGGAACTCATTAACAGAGACATTGGGAACCTCCAAACACTGGACCCTACACAGTTCGGCTTTGTTAAAGGCAGATCATGCCTCCTAAACCTGGTGGACTTCTTTGAAACAGTTACCAAGGCTGTAGGCGAGGGAAAGGTGGTACACACAGCCTACCTAGACATCGCTAAGGCATTCAACACCATTCCCCATTCTGGTATTATAGACAAGCTCCCCAGCCTGAACATAAACCCCTATGTCACAAGATGGGTTGCCAACTGGCTCACGGACAGAACCCACATGGTGAGAGTTGCGGGAGCTAGGTCCGACTCTAAACCGGTTACAAGTTGCATTCCCCAGGGCTCAGTCCTAGGACCCCTCCTATTTGGCATATACTTCTCAGAGGTACAGGCAAGCACAGGAGGACTATGGCTGACCAAGTTCGCAGATGACTGCAAACTAGGGGCTGTAATTGACTCTCTGGCTGACACAGACGTCCTCCAAAATGGTCTCACTGAGACGGATACCTGGTGTCAAAATCTTGGCCTCAAGCTAAATGCCAAAAAGTGCATAGTCATCCCCTTTGGAAAAACCAAAGTACCCACAAACTACCACATAGGTTATAGTCCCCTAAATACAGAAGATGTAATAAGGGATCTGGGGACCCAAGTAGATAGTAATCTCACCTTTGATAATCACATTGCCAAAGTGGTTAGAAAATCCTTCTACATGGCCCACCTAATCACAAAAGGGTTCGCATCCAGATCAAAAGAGGTCATTGTGCCCCTCTACTCATCACTCATCAGACCCATCATAGAGTACAATGCCCCATTTGGGATGTACCTTACAAGACACCTGCAACAGCTGAAAAGACCACAGAAGTACCTCACCAAGAGGATCACTGGCCTCAAACAGATGCCCTATGCAGCTCGACTGAAGAAACTACAGCTGTACTCGGTTGCATACTGCCTTCTCAGAGGTGATCTCTGCCTGACATACAAGGCCATGTCCAACCCAGAATTGATGGACATGCTCCACCTCAAGAAAACCTTATCCCCTCGAGCCACGCGCTCTAGGGATCTAAACCTCACCACAACAATAAATAGGACATGCTGGAGGGATAAATTCCTGTCCCAGAGACTTCCCATGCTTTGGAACAAGATTCCAATCTACATTAGGCAGAGCTCCTTGCTAACACTCATCAAAAGAAACCTTGACGAGGGGATGGGAAACAGAAAGTTTACCACAGGGATCACTTCAGTGGCTCTGCTGGACAGAGGCATAGGGAACTAATCTAAGGGGGTGGCGAAAGCCAAACCCATTCTGGCTAGGCTTACAAATGGCTTTGGGCAGATAGCCTAGTACCTACCTATGAACCTATAGAACAACAACTCAGGCAACAAAAAGTGGAAAGGGCATTCACCAAGCTTAGAGAGCCTATAACAAGGAAGTTAAGAAACCCTGTAGAAGTATTAGAAATATTTTGGAAATTTTATGAAAATGTGTATAAAGCAGAGAAATACAGAAATCAAGAAAAGGTACAAATGGAAATGTTTATGGAAGAATTAAATATGCCAAAGTTAGATGTAGATGAGGCTCAATTACTAACAGGATAGGAAGGGATGAGATAAAAATGGCTGTCTAACCAATCTACACGAAAGTCCCCGGGAATAGATGGTGCTCCTGTGGAAGTTTGTAAGTTAGGAGGGAATAAACTGATAAAAATCTGGAAGGTTTTGTTTAATAGTATTTTAAGAGGAGGAGAAGTATCAGCATCCTGGAAGAAGGTGGTGGTGGTAAAGGTAATACCTAAAGATGGTAAAGATTCATCAGATCCAGCTTCATACAGGCCCATTTCAATACTAAACCATGATTATAAAGTGTTTATGTCTATAATGACTAAAGAATGGCAAAAGTGATACCACAATTGCTAGATCTGGATTGGTGTGGTTTTGTGGAGGGGAGGCAAACATTTGACAATATTAACAGAACATTGAAGATTCAGAGGGAAACAGAATGTAAGAAAGTACTACTTTTATTGTTGGGTCTTGATGCATAGAAAGCATTTGCAGAATAGACTGGGATTTCATGAGAAGGGCAATGGAAGCATTTGCTTTCCCTGATACAATTATAAGGTTGCTTAGAAGAATATATGAGGGATCGGAAGCAAGAATTAAAGAGGGTTGGGTCCTCTTTGATAATTTCTGCTTGAGTAGAGGAATCAGGCAGGGTTGTCTGCTTTCCTCTTTGTTCTTTGCATTATATTTAGAATCATTGGCAAAGAAAATAAGGGACTCAGAAATCCAACAATATAATTGGTATGGTAGTCAGGAAAAGCCGGCTCTATTTGCAGATGCTATTATTTTATACATGACAAAACCAGAAAGGGAAATGAAAGTGTGGAACATTTTAAGACAGTTTCAAAGCTTCTTGGGATACAAAATTAATGAAACTAAAACAAAAGCAATAGCGGTAAATTATGTACCCACACACAAATTGGTCTAACAATATCCATATTTACGGGGACATGATAAAATGAAGTATTTAGGATTATGGATTAGAAATGACTCTGTGGTGGCAGCTAAGGATAAGTGGGAAGAGACTAAACAGAAGATAATACAAAAACTGAGAAACTGGAAGTTTTGTTATATGGATATGGATACTAAGATACAAGCCATTAAAATGTTTTTAGTCCCTTTTGTCTTAAACACAGGTCAGGCATACTTTTATCAACTGGAGGAGAAGTTGTGGATAGCAATTAAAAAAGCATTGAAGGATTTTATCTGGGAAGGGAAGACTGCAAGGGTCAAATGGGATAAGCTGATTCTTCCAATAGAACAAGGTGGACTAGGATTACCTAATTTGAGGGGGCATTTTAGAGCAACACAATTAAGGCTCTTATACATAACACAAGCAGAAAAGTATAACTCAAAGTGAAAAGGAATGATGCTGACACAGGGAAGAATATCAAGAAATAAGGAGAGATTGGTATTTGGGATGCAGTCTCTTAAGGAAAACAACCAAAATCATACAGAGTATTATATTCATAAAATAGCAGGGAGTATTCTAAGAACCAAACCAGCATGAGAATGGAGAAAAGAGATTTTGCCGACAGAGCTGACTGTGGTCAGGGATACAGGTAATAGGCAAGAGGGGGCTGGCATTTATTGGAGAAAACTGGCAAAGGAACCAAGGTATTGGGAGTAAACTGGAAATGGAAAGGTAATAGAATGGGAAGAGGCCAATAATTTATTTGGACTGCAGTTTAGAGATTGCCTTCCCTATCAAGGAGTATAGGCAAAGATAAAGAAATAGGGGGCTCCTAAATGAAAGACCAGCACTGGTAGAGTTTTTAATAGGATCTAGAACAGAAGCTGCAGTTAAAAAAGGAATAATTAGTAAAGCATATAAAATACTGCATGATAATTATAAGAATCAATCAGAAGAGCTTAGAAAGGATTGGGAAGAGAGATTGTATAAGCAATTCACAAAGAGACAATGGGGGGATAAATATATATCTCCCAAATATGCAACAAAGCCTAGAAGATTTAGGATCTTTGTCTGGAAGTGCTAACGCAGGTATTTCTATACCCCCAGTAGACTCCAAAGAATTTTTCCTCAGGTGGATAGCAAATTTTTGAGGTGTGATGGGCAAGAAAGAGGTGGCTGGGAACATGTTTTTTGGAAGTGTGATGAGCTGGCAGACTTTTGGTATTCCCTGTGGACTGCTCTGTCAGAGATGCTGGGTGAGCAGATTGGACTGACTGTGGAAATTATTTTTTTGAGTTATGGTACAGAATTGGAATTGCCTAGACATAGTAAAGCCTTGCTGAGTCTAACTATGGTGGCTTCCAAAAAAACAATTACTAGAAAATGGAAATCAAAGTCTAGACCAACTTTACTATAAGTAGTGAATATAGGAACAGAGATAAAATAACTGGAATTGGGATCTTTAGAAAAGGGAAGGAGCAAACTACATAGGGAAAAACAGGAATTGTGGGAACAATATATGCAGAGCAGGAAAGAGATTTAAGAGGCAGGATTTGAATGAACTATATAATGCTTAAATGACAATGACTGGATGGTTTATAAGTGATGTATAATGTTGACAACTACAGTTGTTTCAATGGTGTCTGTGATGTAAACTGTTTGCAACTAAAGTGATTTAATTTTTGTATGTTTTTCATGTATATAAATGTAAGATTGCCTTTGCCATATGTGTAAATTTAATAAAGATGTTTGAAAAAAAGGCATATGTACCAAGCAGGGTAGTTATTGGAGAGCTTATGTGAAGTACCAAAGAGCACACATGTAGTTGTCTTTAGCATTTAGGGTTAGATTATAAGAGTCTAGCCAGTTATTTACTGAGGAATGGTCTTGTTATAGTTGATTTTTAACTGAAGGAGTAGGGATGGATATGTATATGACCATATCATCTACATTTAAATTATTTCATTGTGTGGATGTTATATGGTAGATGGTTTACAAAGAAGGATAATAGAATAAATTATAGGATAGATCTTTGTGCAACTCCTTTGGAAACTGCAGCTGATGGTGAGGAGGAAGAGATAATCTGTAGCTTAAAGAATCCAAGTACCAGGGAGTCTCTAAACCATTTGGCTGATGCTGGCTCCAAAACAAAAAACTTAGGAAGAGGAATGACTAACTGAGTCAAAGGCCTCAGTCAGATTCACAAATACTACACTTGTTTTATTGTCTTTGTCTTTGTTCATCTGAACATCACCTGTAAGTGTAGAGAGAGAGTGCAGTCAGTGTGTGTTGGCCCCTCCAGAATCTCTACTGCTGTGGACAGAAAATCTGTAGGTTTACAGTTGAGTTGTAATCCAGTTATAAATTAATTTATCAATTATCTTTCTCAGAGTGGGGAGAATGGAAATGAGTCTGTTACTGTTAACAGATGTTGGTTTGGAGATTTTGGGAACTGGTTTGACTCTAGCAATTTTCCTTTGGAATGACATTACATTTTTGGTGATGTATAAATTGTACGTATACCTTAGTGGTCTGAATAAGTGCTCCTTGTACAAGTGGATAAAAAAGGGTAAAGTCCATTTGTACCAAGAGGAATATCAGGGACAACTTTGACTAAAAGCATTGATATGTGTTTGTTAGAGATCTTTCTAAAGTGGTGAGAGTATTGTGAGGTGGAGGAGGCGAGGTTGTTGGAGTGAGATGACAACTATGCCTATTAGTGTCAGAGAGGTGAATTTATTAAGAATGTATGTGGCTGTAATGAAACATGGTGGTTTTGACCAAGTCTTTATTTAGAGGATTATTGGGGGGTGACTATATCTTATTATGTGATTGACTAGTTTCCAGAATTTTTTCTGACTGAACTTTAGGAAATTCTGTGGTGATGTTAGGGTGTTAGCTCTATGGAGTCTGGTGGATTTTTAGATAACTCTTTTCATATCCTAACTATACTTCTGTTCATAGTGAATTCCAGTCAGTGGATCCTTCGCTTAAAAGGTTCTGTAGTATCTCTCTCTCTCCCTCTCTATTTCTCCCCCAAGTATAACAAAAATTAGACAGTAACTGTACATAAATATTTCAGCACCACAGATCACAGACAACTGTACCTTCTGGAAAGCTTTAGGACCTTGGTGCAGCAGCTGATTTGACTTTCTATCAATGAAAGTCTTTCTTGTATCCACTGCTGCTTTCTGAACAGGAAGAACAATGTAGAAGCCTGCCTTCTCTGCAACATTGAGACATGCTGCTTGTCAGTGTTACCTTCATCAGTTGTTTTCTGCTGTCCTTCCTCTGCAACACCAGATCCTCCCCCCTCTATTCCATATTGGGATCTCTCTTGAAACCCCTCTAAAATCTGTTCTTCTAACTAAAAAAAAAAAAAAAAAAAAAGATCAAGGGCTATTTCTTAGCCAAACTTTCACAACTGCCAGGTACAAAACTAAATTTAACGTCCTTCTGTTTACATGCTGTAATTGCCAGAAACAACTGCTCACTTTCCCTTCTCGTCTGCAAGGAATGATTTTGCTCAACAAACATTAGCATGACAGCTTCTTGTTGGGCTCCCAAACTGCTGCCAAAATGCTTTACTTATTTATTATATCTTGACACTCACTATTACTGCATTAGATTTCTTTCTTCCTTCATCACTTGGCTACCATGGGGTATACTATACTCTGTGTGTGTGGATTTCTGACTCTGGAACTTCAGACCACAAGGCTAACTCTCTTTAAACAACAGCCTCACAATCTTCCCCCACCACTGCTTCTGGTGCTCCATTTAATCATATATTTTCTTCTGGCACAATCTCAAAGTTAGTAATAAGATCTGCCACATAGTCCAAATGAGCTTCCTCTGTGATTTGAGTATCTTTAACTCATTATTTTTATCTATAACAGCAATCCAGGCATATGCATGACTGGACAGCAGCTCAACTTCTGCAATTGTTTTTTAAGTTTGAAAATGTTTTCTAATTTCTCAGTTTTTTTTTAATTTCTCAAGAAATATTTCTGCATTACCTAATGAGCTTTTTGCCCCTTAGATACTGCTGCTTGCCATTTCACTTTCTTTAACTGGAGCAATTGTCTTATTTTTCTGCTTCCAAAGTGCCTCTACTGGCTCTTTTCTTTTTTAGACACATGGGTGACAAACTTCTGTTCACTACAGTGATCTACTTTTCCAGAAAAGAGGACAAAAATTATTTGTAATTTTATTTTATATTTTTCTCCATGAGGATGGAGCAGGGAAAAAGCAACTTTATCATCTGAACACTTTACCAGATATGAGTATTTTACCTTTTGACCCTACCAGAAGGAGGCATGCAGATATTTCTCCAAAAATAACATACAGGAAATTAAAGATATTGTCGCTCGTCTGGTCAGGATAAAACGGGCAAGCATCTATGGGTTCTGCTCAAGCAGCTTTGTTATGTACAAACACATCAGGACTAAGGCTTAATAACTTTAACTTGGATAAACTTATAAACAAACTAGCTATTACACTCATACATGCTCACTCTTTGGCTGCACTTTCGAAATGACACTGAACCTAGCACGTGCTTGCTATTTATATGCACGTACTGTCCTTGAAATGCTTTTAAAGGTACAACACACACATACACTATTCTACATCCTCCCTCTTTGAGAAATGAGTCATGCATTAGTGATGACATTAACTGACATGCAATTGATACAAAACAATTATATGACATGCAATTATACAGAATTAAATACATATAGACAATTATGTCCAGGTTGCTGTGTATTTCACACTAGGTCTGGAAATATGACTAAATCATGTGACATAGAAATTAGAACTAGGTCTAGCAACTGGGACTGTCTCTGCTGAATGTTCATTCAACTTTGGGGACATCAGGAATGGAAGTAGAAGTTAAGACACATTCTGCAATAGGAATATTGTCTGGATTTCTCTGAGATCTAGAGTCTGTATCACAGGAACAATTCTGCGATATTGATTCTGATACAGAAAGAAGATCTCTGTGATTTCTCCATACTCCATGTTAGGATGTTAAGTTAGCTCCATGCCCTCAGATTCCATGATGTAGGATCTTGGCTTGGCACAGATACCTGTTATTTGACCAATCTGGTCAAAACCTTTCTCCATTTGTATCCTCACTGCCTCTCCTTCTTTTAATAGATGAAGAAATCTGCTTGATTTATCATAGCTTGACTTCTGGAAAGAACACTTTCTGAATAGATGAGCTTTGATTGTTCTGCGATTCTTTGCTTTAGGCCTCAACAAACTGGAACTGATAGGCAGTGTTGTTCTGGTTTGCCTAGATAGACATCTCTGAGCAGGCGAGCCAAGTGTATCGTCACAGGGTATTTTTCTGAGATTGAGTAAATTCAAAAGGACATCAGTATTATCACACTTTGACTTCTATAATAATTGCTTTGCACTCTTTACTGCATGTTCAGCTGGTCCATTTGACTGTGGGTATTCTAGACTACTAGTAATATGTACAGTCCCATTCTTTTGCAAATTTCTGAAATAACTGACTGGTAAATTGGGCACCATTGTTAAAAAAGAAAAGCCAGCACTAAACTCCTGGAATCAGGCAATCTTCATTTAATGTCCAAATTCAAGACAGCAACATAACATAACCGTACACCAACATGGTTGTACCGGTTTCGGTAAATCCTTCATCAGCAACCAAATATGATGTACAAAATAAAGACAAAAACTAACTTCCTGTCTTACAACTTATATAAACTTCATATAGGAAGCATGGAGCGCCCTCTGGTGCATCAATAGTGCACTAGTTCAAAAATACATGAAATGTGTTACAAATGAACCCAGTTGTCCCAATTATATAAATTAGTATATAAACCCAAATATAACAACAAAAATATAACAACAACTATATGAATTGGATGCCTGAAAAATGATCATTCAAGCCAGGGGAAAATAGAGCCCCTCATTTGATGATCCACATTTTCTCTTTATAAGTGAGCTTATCATGTAGAACATGGGATTGTACATGTCTGTCCTTGATGTGATCAATGACCATAAAACAAAAATTGCCCGTAGGATGTTTAGAAATGTGTTTATATAATGAAGTGGACCCCTTTTTTTTAATATCACTAAGATGTTCCCCTATCCTAACTTTAAAAGGACGGGAAGTTTGTCCAACATAGAAAGCTTGACAATTGCACTGGGCCAAATAAATCACCCAAGATGTACTGCAATTGGCAAAACATAATATATCATAAACTTGTGGACAATTTTGTGAAGAAAAAGTCCGTCATTTCAACACCCTGGGGCAGTAGGTACAATGACCAAATGGATAGCATCCAAAAACAGGGCCTGTAAAAAGGTGAGCTTGAGTAATGTAACATGTATCTCTGTAATAAACCTTCTTGTAATGACTAAAGAGAGAGCCCAAAGACCGCCCTTTCCAAAATGAGTAATGACACCGTTCCCCTACATATTTCTCTAAGACATTATCCAATTTTAACAGATACCAATACTTACGGATAATGTTCATGAATCCAACTGTATTCCTTCCATAAGTTGTAACCAATCTAAGCAAATCAGACTTGACATGATCCCGATTTTGATAGAATAATAAATCAGTTCTATCTTGCTGATTTGCAAAACGATTGGCCCTCGTGATGTCACCCCCTACATCGGGATCATGTCAAGTCTGATTTACTTAGATTGGTTACAACTTATGGGAGGAATATGTAGGGGACCGGTGTCATTACTCATTTCGGAAAGGGCGGTCTTTGGGCTCTCTCTTTAGTCATTACAAGAAGGTTTATTACAGAGATACATGTTCCATTACTCAAGCTCACCTTTTTACAGGCCCTGTTTTTGGATGCTATCCATGTGGTCATTGTACCTACTGCCCCAGGGTGTTGAAATGTCAGACTTTTTCTTCACAAAATTGTCCACAAGTTTATGATATATTATGTTTTGCCAATTGCAGTACATCTTGGGTGATTTATTTGGCCCAGTGCAATTGTCGAGCTTTCTATGTTGGACAAACTTCCGCCTTTAAAGTTAGGATAGGGAAACATCTTAGTGATATTAAAAACAAAAAGGGGTCCAGTTCATTATATAAACACATTTCTAAACACCCTATGGGCAATTTTTGTTTTATGGTCATTGATCACATCAAGGACAGACATGTACAATCCCATGTTCTACATGATAAGCTCACTTATAAAGAGAAAATGTGGATCATCAAACTAGGGGCTCTATTTTCCCCTGGCTTGAATGATCATTTTTGAGGCATCCAATTCATATAGTTGTTGTTATATTTTTGTTGTTATATTTGGGTTTATATACTCATTTATGTAATTGGGACAACCGGGTTCATTTGTAACACATTTCATGTATTTTTGAACTAGTGCACTATTTTAATGATGCACCATAGGGCGCTCCATGCTTCCTATATGAAGTTTATATAAGTTTTAAGACAGGAAGTTAGTTTTTGTCTTTATTTTGTACATCATGTTTGGTTGCTGATGAAGGATTTACCGAAACTGGTACAACCATGTCGCTGTACGGTTATGTTATGTTGCTGTCTTGAATTTGGACATTAAATGAAGATTGCCTGATTCCAGGACTTTAGTGCTGGCTTTTTTTTTTTAACTTTGGTTTGGTTTTTTAAGCCATGAACCAGCCGTTTGTGCTGGAGGAGGTTTTGAACTTACTAAATTGGGTACCATTGTCAGAAATAACTTTGTGTGGACTACCATGGAATGAGAAATGACATTTCAACTTGGTGATAACAGCAGTGGATGTTATGTTAGGTAGTAAATCAATCTTAAACCAGTTTGAATAAGAGTCTACCAACACTAAGTAATGCTGATTGTTCCACTTGATGACTATATCAGTGGCTACTATTGACCAAGGTAGTTCAGGAACTTGACTTAGCTGAAGTGGTTCTTTTTGCAAACACGGTTTAGTACTATTGCATACTGAACAAGAAGAAAGTACTTTATCAATTTCTTTTGCTAGAGAAGGCCAAAATACTAGTCCTCTTGCCTTTCTTTTGGTAGATTCGGAACATGGGTGACCACAATGCAAAATCTGGATATATTCACATTTTAAGGAAGCAGGAACAACAATTTTAGGACCTTTGAAAATAATGCCAGCTTCCATCAACATCTCATCTCTGTAAGGAAAATAAGTTTGCACTTCAGATGGTATACTAGATTGCTTTGACAGCCATCCAGTATTAATGAAGTTGAGTTTTTGCAAAATATGATCAGTCTTTGTATGATCTCTCAGCTCATCATGTCTCGTGGTAGAAAAATTACGCACTTCCAAGATATCAAAGTCAGAATTCTCTGCATTAAGTAGTTTTGTTGTATGTCTGGGTGATCTGGTTAAGGTATCAGCCAGATAAAGAAGTTTGCCTTTTGTATAGACCATTTTGAAGTCATACTTTTGCAATCTGAGCATCATTCTTTGTTATCTTGCTGGAGCGGAATGCATAGGCTTCTTTAAAATGGTGACTATAGGTTGGTGATCAGTTTCAATCTGAATAGCTTGATCATAAATATAATCATGAAACTTTGAACATTCAAATATTATTACCAGTTCTTTCTCAACTTGAGCATATTGCATTCAGCTTGGGTAAGAGTTCTAGATGCATAGGCTACTGGTCTGCCCTCTTGAAGAATAACTGCATCAAGACCAAACTTGGAAGCATCACAGGAAAGAGTGACTGGTTTATTGACATCATAGTATCTTAATGTAGGGGGTTGAGGATGCATAAGATCGTCAAATGCTCTCTGGTGCTGTTCCAACCAAGACCATGTTACATTTTTTGTGCATCAGCTCTCTCAAAGGCACTGTCAACTCACTGAAGGCTGGTATAAACTTGCCTAAATAGTTGACCATACCAAGAAAACATTGTAGAGCCTGAACATTATCCAGGGTTGGCATCTCTAGAATGGCTGCTTGCTTGCTTGGATGGGTCTGGTCGCAAGCCAGTGCTTGTAAATAAATGACCTACATATGTAACTTCTGGCAGTCTGAATTTGCACTTCAGAGGATTGAACTTCAAGTTCATTTCATGTGCTCTATCTAGAACTTTCCTAAGGTTTCTGTCATGCTCTGTTTCACCACTGCCTCCAACCAATAAATCATATACTATTATGGCACAAGGATAACATGAAAAAAATTGATCCATTGCATGCTAAAAGACTTCACTTGCAGAATTTATTCCAAATGGCATCCTGAGGAATCTGTATCTTCCAAATGGGGTACTGAAAGTAGTCGGTAATGAAGATCTGCGATCAAGTATCACTTGCCAAAATGAATGTTTTGCATCCAAGACAGAAAAAACAGTGGCATTCGGCATTAGGGCTGAGACTTCCTCAACTGTACGCATACGATGATGCAGACTCTTTAATGCTTTGTTCAAATCTCTTGAGTCAATGTATATTCTGATTTTGTCTGAGCCTTTTTTGTGGGCTGCTACCATGGACAGCACCCATTCAGTTGATTCTGTAACTGGACAAATTACACCTTGCTGCACCATTTTATCCATCTGAGCTTTGACTTTATTCTGCATAGCAATCAGAACTTTTCTTGCTGGCCTGACCGCCAGACTGACCTCTGGGTTCAACTTCATAGAATACACAACTGGAAGTTTGCCTAACTTGTCATCAAAAACATCAGCATACTCTGAGAAAATAGCATCACTGAAGCTGAAACTGGGACATGTGCTTATTTGATGAACTTCTTTGGTAAAAGAAATCAGATTCATTCTCAAACTGTGTCTGAGACCCAATAATGATTGCACAGGTCTTCGGACTACACAGAATAGTAAGCTGTAGCAGTTCCTAGCCAAATAACATGAAAGCACTACTGAGCCTTCGGTTTGAATTACTTCACCTCCATAAGCAACAAATTTTGCACAACTGGCCACATTAAGTTGCTCACCAGCTCTCACCTTAGCAAATGTGTCTGCTAAAATAACATTACACTTTGAACCAATGTTTACTTTGAGCTCTGTGGATTTACCATTAATCAGGACAGTACAAAACACTTCATTCTTTGCCAACAAACTTACTGCATCAACCTTTTCCCCAATTACTGATACACCATCTATGTAGAAAGTAGGGTTGCAGCTCTCTATTTGAGCAACTTTCTTTTTTAAGTGATCCTTCTTTATAACTGTGTGAGGTTTACTTGATTTGCAAAACTTTTGAAAATGGTTCCATTTTTTACACTTGTGGCATTGCTGACCAAATGCTAAGCACCTTTCTATTTTAGACTCGTGATTAGCACAAGTGCAACAGTTAACAATAAAGCTTGATTTTTTTGCTGACTCACCCTTGTACTGCACTGAGCATGTCCTTCTCACTAAAGTAGTCTTAGAACTTGCTGGAAAACTATGGGTTTTACCTGCCACACTCACAGGGGTTACAGCTGCCATGTGCTTAGGCCTACTTCTGCTAGCCATGTGTTATATGCTGTCTACATTTACTCTGGAACCTGCTGAAACCATGTTCTTATGACTTGCAAGCATACTTGTGTGCCCTTCTGTAACTTCATGGATTTGACAAATCTCAATAGCTTTGCTCAGCATTAAATCACTGTCATGAAGCAAAATATTTCACACTGCAGCACTATTACTACCACACACAGGCCCGTCCTTTATTAACTCATCTTTTAAATCACCAAACCTACACATTTTAGCTTTGTTTCTCTGGTTAGTAATAAGCTGCAAAATGTTTCTCCTTGCTTTTGATCTCTTGTGTAAAACAAATACCTCTCTAATTTAACATTTGTCTGGGGGTTGCACATTTCCCTGAATTTGCATTTCAAACATTCAGGGCCTTCCCTTGATTTAGCCTGCACAACAATATGATGGTTTTTACCTTCTCCTTCATATACTGCTGGTGCATACAGAAATGAACACTCTCTTTCAATGGCCTCTGACCAGCTAGGTTTAGCAAAATGAATGCCCTGGTGCATGCATCTTTGTCGGAATAAGTTATTTGTATAAAAATATTGTACTCTTGCTCAAATATTCTCCAATTCTTTGCAATATTCTGATCAAATACAAGTGGACCTGGTCTGCAGAATGCCTCTGCCACATTAACACATACCAGTGAAGGCTTTTGGAAGTATGCATGAACACATACACATATACATATACCACAGATTGATGACAGTAATTGTAATTATGCCCAACAGCACAACAAGCCTCCCAATAACTGAACTTTGTGAAATAAGTCTCCAGGGCACAAGAACTCTCTTGAAATCACTGTACTGTAAGAAATCACCTGTTATCAGTGTAAGAAACATTTTAAAATAACTGCACTGTGCGAATAAACTGCGCAGAAGAAGCCCAGAATAAAAATAATTTCAAAATAACTGCAATTTGTGAATTGACAGAACACAGCACACTGAAATCCCAAAATTGCTGTACTTTGCTAAATGACTCTATACAGTGCAAGAACCACTCTGCAAATAGACACACCCAGCACAAAAAATTTTTCAAGATGGCTGTATTTTGACTGCACTTTATGAAATAGTTGCACTTTGCACACAAACTCTTCGGAATAAATGCACAGTAATAAGCACACACTATTAACACTTTTGCACACTTTGAGATACTTCAAATAACTCTAAGTTAGGCCCTGAACAGCTTCAATCAATGCAAAATAGTAGTTTATGCCAAAACACAGTAACCATCCAAAAACATGTAGTTGCCTTGCTTTATTTATGCTTAATGTGCCCTTTTGCCCTTTATTATATTCATTTTGCTATTTTAATATTTTTTCATGCCTTTTATACTTTTCTTGTGCTCATTTTACTCTAAACATGCTTGTTTTACTTTGAACATACTTGTTTTGTAATTCCAAGGTAATTCCAAACCCCTTATGTGCTCTTCTGATACTCGTGTTATCAAATATCTTAATTTTAAACATTCTGTTTAATTAATAAACTTTTTGTGTCTCTTGCTTGCTTAATAATGCGTTTTGTGCTCTTGTAATGCTCTGTCTTATCTTTTAGATAAAATAAATCTTTTGTGCAAGTTTTCATTGCCTTTAGCTCATTTCTGGCCCTTTATTTTTATTTGGTTCAGTTAGTTTAGCTTCACTGTTAACTCTGCACCTCATAGCTCTGAAAAACAGTCTCTGGAATCCCAGTTCTGACACCATGTAACTCATCTGGTTAGGATAAAACAGACAAACATCTGTGGGTTTTGTTCAAGCAGCTTTATTATGTAAAAACACATCAGGATTGAAGCTTAATAACTTTAACTTAGATAAACTTATAAACAAACTAGCTACCACACTCATACATGCTCACTCTCTGGCTGTGTTCTCAAAATGGCAGTGAAGCTAGCACATGTTTGCTATTTATATGCAACATGCTGTCCTTGAAATGCTTCTTAAAGGTACAACACACACACACACACACACACACACACACACACACACACACACACACACACACACACAAACACACATACACACACACACACACTGTTCTACAGACATTACCTGAAAATGCAGTGCCATTTGGTACTTTTAAATGTGGGCACTGTATATTTTGCAAGCTTACAAAACAAACATATGCTTGTTCATATCCAGTCACGAAAAATATTTGTTTATTTATTTTTAATCCATGTTCTAATTGCTGCACCTAGAATACTGTGTATATTATTTGCACAGGTAAAATACCCATAGGTATTTCAGAAAGAATACAAGTCTGCATATTATATCTATGTGTTTTGCAATGAAGAAAGTGCTGTAACTCATTTTTCTAATGGTAAGAACACCCACCCCGAGAAGGCCTTGGTCTGCTTCAGGGGAAGACCCAAGCAAGTCTCAAAATTTTGTACAATTAAAACTTCACTTATTTGGTAATGTCTGGAGGGATTTGTCAAAATGTAGCAGGATAACAGTCAATGTATAGATGTGCATTTTTCTGGCTTCCATATCATTGCTGCTTAAACCCACCAGTGATGCCCCACCACTGGCCCAGTAATCAAGGAGCCTCAATCCTCAACACTGGCAACAGTGGGGGACGTACACACTGACGGGATGGCAAGTACACACACAGTAAAGTGCAGTTTCCCTTAAGAGCCCACAGACACCACAATCAGTCTGGGGCTTTTTGCCCTCTTTCTCCAGATTCCCCAATAAGACTCCCCACTAGCACAGCTATAGGGCTGAGATCTCAGCTGAGTGACCAAGACAAGACCCCCAGCACCCTATCTGTCCAACCAGTGCTTCATGTCCCTGCCCAAGTAGCTGACACATACTCTTTGAGTTTTGATTTATGCACAAACACAGACACATACACACACCTGGGAAAGGCTGGCAGAGGTTTACTAGCTATGCCCCATTTTGCCCAGACTATAAGGTAGTTATCACTGCCACCGGCCAACTCTTTATCAGCTACTTTAAGGCCCTTAACAAAGGGTGTCCAATCTTACTGTGTAATGTCACTATTAATCCAAATGGTAGTTTGACCAAGAGCAAGGTATTATGAGTGGCCTGCACAGTGTCACCAAAAAGATATGCAAGTACTCTAAAAGCTTAAAATATGTCTCACAAATATCAGCAACAATGATAGGTTTAAATATATTTAATAATAAATAAAAAAAAAACAAACAAGAAAATACTCAGTAAATAATCACAGTAACTTCAGAGTTCAGAATCGCAGGAAATATTTAAAACAACATTGCAGGACAGTCTCAAATAAATAAAGAAAACATCTAAGCTATAATTCACTATATTCCTAACTGTATCTAAAAGAAATTACTGTACCCTAGACTTACTTACTCATAGCAAGGCAAGTGTGGTGAATGACTCTTCTAGCTGATGTTGTTGTCAGGTCAAAGATAAATACAAAATGCACAGTCTCTCTCTCAGAGAGTTCTTAAATTAATATTTCAAATATTGCTGCTGGGATACTTGCAGCAAGACATCACTTCTTGTCATCTGTCTATCCCAGGTGAAAACCATTGATGCAGCTGTAGCATTTAGCATCTCCCTACGAAAACACATAGACCTTAGATATTTTGGCAAATGGTGAAAGTCATAAAATAATTTACATTCCTCCACATATAAAGACAATACAAAAAACTTCTAGACATTGTGTCTGTTACTGCACTGAAACTAAGAGATAACATATTTTGTTTATGGCCCAGCTATAAAGTAACTTAACCTCAACCATTCTTCTGAAGTTTTGCAAGTTAATCTCCTGTGTTTCAGTCTCCCCTGTTAAACAGTTAAATAGTGTATAAAAATATCTCTTCAGCACACTTCTATACAATAGTTCATACAGTTCTAATACATTTGTAACACAGGCATATAAATCATGTTGATATTCACAAATGACACAACCACTTACAAAATCCCAGATAGCTTGGCTGGCAGAATCTCCTTTTGTTACATTTCTATATAAATCATATTAATATTCACACATGACATCTAATTATTTACAAAATTCCAGCTAGTTGGCCTGGCAGTACCTCCTTTTATGACACCAACCTAGACCTGTAAACTCTTCTGTTCCCTTTTTGCATGAATAATAAGATCCTGCCATAAGCCTTGGAACATATGGCCCCTCCTTTTCAGTGAAAGTGCAGCCTTACCTGCCTTTCATATAGTGGGAATGTTCCCCATGCATTCATAAGCATGAGAGCTGGCAAGCAATCATCATTACAAGGCTTTACAAGACTCCTTGTGACACAGTCTGGAAACTAGCATGTAGAAAGAAATAATACACAAATATTTCTCTTTACAGTGTTTGAAGTTATCAGAATTCCAGCTAGAGGTGGAAATGTTGATGACAGCATCTCTAAAGCAGACTTTACCTAGCAAAATACAACTACAGGCATATGGCTTCCAGGAATGACTATGGGCCAGATTCAGGAAGCCTCCGTGTAAGAGTTATAACTCTTACACGGAGGCTGCAGTTAAACGGTGTGATGTCAGCATGTCATGCATATGCATGAGGTGCATGAGGCATGCTGAATCACACTAGTAACTCTTACACGGTCCATGTAAGAGAGTAGGGGGCGTGTCTGTAGGCTAAGCCCTGCAAGTGGACACGCCCCCGGAAGACTAGAATGGCTGAAAGTAAACAGCCACGAGAGAGGCCATGGAAATGTGAATAAACACACTACACAACACATGCCCTGACAGACCATCAGTGTATAAAGTGAAGAGATGTTATAAAATTAAATTAAAACCTTTTTTTTTTTTAAACCCCGTAAATGTTTGCTACTGTGTGCGCTCGTGTGCGCAGGTGTGCTACTAGCGCAATTGCAGTTAGCAGTCAGTGGAAAAGGATATAAGAACTAAATATGCAAAGTAAGCCAAGAAGTAATAGCTTAGCGGTAGGGTTGCTGGCCTAAGAGTAGGCAGGCAGGGTTTGAGCCCCCACAACAACCTTTTTTTTTTTTGTAAATAAGCACTAAAACGCCCCCTGACAGTATTGTACAAATGTAAAAGTATTCCCTTTTGTAAAATGCAATGAAATGGAGCATATATTTTGAAGTAACACAAGAATAAAAATAGTCAGAAATGTACTCATAGCTAAGCTGCTGTGAGACAGACTGCCCGTAGCTGAGTAGTGTTTAAAAAGCTGCAAACTGCGTGCCCGTTGCTAAGCACCGGTTTAACAGGCTGAAACTGTTTGCAACTAGCTGTGCTGAGCTGAACATGTGTGTCACTAGCCAATTAAGGTTTACCCTAGCGCACACCGTTTGCGCGGCGCTCCCACAAGCTAACTGCCAGTGCGCGCGTTACCTCCGCAAACGGCGCAGACCTGCTTTTAAGTGCTTAAAAGTGCTTTTGGCATGTTTGATTGACAGGTCTCAACTCATATCTGTCAGGAAAATCAAAAATCAGTTGTCAGATTCGAACCCAGGATACCATGCACTAGAGTCAAGGTACTAAACCACTAAGCCATGACAGCAATACCTAGAAATGCAGAAATAGCATATATATGGGATAAAATCCAGAATGGAGCATGATAAAGCATTTTCAGTGAAGTAGATACAATTCCAAAATGGCCAATCAGAGAAATGTGCGAGAAAAGCGGCATATATAAGCCCCATAGGCGGGAATACACAGCAGAAACGATTGTAGAACAGACCTGCAGTCAGAATGAGTGGAGTAGGTGAGGGACGTTGCTTTCGAGCACAGCGTTGGGGCGTTGAGGAGTCCAGATACATGGTCTGGCTCCTTGTCCATCATCACGAGGCCCAACTCATGCAGGGCCAGGTCTCATGGGGAGCGTATAGGGCAGAGGCATGGGACCAGTTGGCACGTGATCTGACCAGTGCTACTGGCATTCCACGCACTGGTGAGCAGGTCCGTCACCACCATGCGGACCTGAAGTGACGCAAGGAAGACCAGTTGTCCGAATGGATCCAGGAGGCCCGGGATATGCCCAACGCCCCACTACTGAGTAAGTTACATTTTGCTTATGTATGTAAGGATTTCAACTGGCTGATACCATGGAGATGTGTAGTCCAATATTACTTCTTTCGTATTACAGCTGCAGGTGTCCGCTCTGCGAACCGCGAGATGTATGGCCGTAGGCTGGTGCGGCTGCGCCACCATGCAGGTTAGTAACCCCACCCATTACTTGTAAATAAATATTGTACTGTAGCATGTATCAGAACACTGCAGTGTATTGATTAAAAGTAATATAATGTGCAAGCAGGAATTGTAAGTCTGCATGTATGGCTGCAACAAGTTCATCAGTATGCAAGTGTAACTGGAAATATAATTGATAGAATTAAACAGTGCTGTAATACGGATGTCCCACCATGAATTAAATATAGTGTAACCTGCAGTAGTCCCAAGAGTACAGCTTTAGAATCTGAGGTAGTCATATGTGAGATATATCCCCTGTTGAAATGCTGAATCATGACAGAAGTGAGGCTGTTGGAAAGTGTTTGAATCACCACCAGTCTAACATGTGAACAAAGCCTAGAAGTACCAACCTGAACTGTGAAGTTGCAGGATGTGTGAGAGTGACAGAAAGGGTCATGTATGAATAAATAAAGTAGTAATAACCCCTGAATATAGTAGCCCCAGTGTGTTTCTACAGAACTAAATGCATGTGGGAAGTACATCTTAATATCCCAAACTGATTTCAGTGTGTCAGAATCTGGAATGTGTAGGCCAAAGTCTGTATGGTGATCACAGTATACAATTTGCAGATAGAATGAATGATTATCTGACAGACTAAACAGCCATAGTTGTCCCCTGTCCTGTCATCAAAGTGTAGCAGGATGATGTATCTGATCAGATTAAAAATAAGTAGGATAGTGATGTATTTTTAACAGGTGTAGCATGACAGTCAAATAAAGATTATTTGAAACATCAGCCTCAATTTAATTGTGTACCTATTACAAATGTAAATCAATGTGTAACATATGAATGTGTCATCTCTGTCTATCTCCACCCAACCCTATAATTCCATATAACAACACCCACTAAATAATGGTATGTGAACATTTCATTAATCATGGACATTTGTCTGTTTCAAAAATATATGCATGCCTGTTTGTGCATGTGCCCTGTTCATACCTGCAAATTTGATGGCCTGTTGCCATTAATCAACCCTGCATGTTGCTTGACTGTGTATTTCTGTTCAAATAATGCATGTGATATTGATATGCCCCATGTTCAATGGTGTTAATATCTGGGTGTTTGTTTGATGGGAATACCAATGCATGCTGTTACAACTAATTTGAATGGAATAAAATGCCACTAACCCAAACTAACATAACTACTCACAGACCTAGAACGCTTGGGAAGGCAGGTCCCAGCGGACCCACCTCTCCCACCTCAGCTGGCGACTGCACCTGGCACTAGTGCCCAGGCCGGACCCCCCTCCAGTGGCCCTGTGCCACCTTCAGGTGGAAGCGCTGCAGGGGATGGGGCCCGTCCACCCTCTGCAAGTGTGGCCAGAGGGGTCCGTCCACTCACCCTCCAAGGTGTCCGGTCTGTGGTGCGAAGGGAGATCCAAGACTCTGTTCTTGGGCCCCTACGCCAGCTCGAGGCTCGTGTGGCACAGCTAACGGCCCCGGCCATTGCCCCGCCTACACAGCCCCCAGCACAGCCCCGTCCTGGGCTGTGAAGGAACAGTGACAGCTGCCTATGGGTGGGGATATCAGTTCCACTGTTGCCATCTGTGGGCTCATGCATCTCGGATATCCCAACCTCCGTCCCCGTCAATTGTGTAACCCCCCCACGTGTGTCATACACCGCCCCTGTATGCGTCTTGTCTGTCTTGTCTATTAATCTACCCAACCTACCTCCCCAGCTATACCGACTTCCTTCACCTGACATACCACTCTCACCTGAAAAAAAAAAAAAAGGCACTCTGTACCCACAAAAAAATTACGCCCCATAAATAGCTGTCCATGTCGCACACATGTCTGCTTGACATTGAAACAGTTAATTACAATTGGCTCTACAACAAATATTAATGTTGTCCTGACACCTCTCTCAGGGGTGAAAGGTTTCCAATGTCTCACCAAAATACATGGAAATGCACAGCTGTTGCTGCCAAAGACATGGGCATCTATGGGCCTTACCTACATCCCTCCTGCAAATCCCATGCTTGTTTCCCTACTGTCTTATCCTCTTTGTGACCCCTTTTTCACCACTTTCCTGTCACCCCTTTTTCTTTTCTTTCAAAGAAATTAGCTGGTGTGCTTGTGTTAGCGGGGCTCACCGCCAGTGCGCATGCGTGAGCTCCGCGCAAACGAGCGCAGACCTGGTTTGAAGTGCTTAAAAGTGCCTTTATGGCACTTTGATTGACAGGTCCTGTACTCAGTTTGAAAGTTTGCAAAGAAAAATAAATTCCCACTGTCAGTCTCGAACCCAGGACTTTGGTAACATTAGTCTGTATGACCTACCACTAAGCCATGCTTGCCTTACAAGAACACAGTGCTAAAATAAATATAACATGTAATAGTAAAAATCAGTATAAAAGCAATATAGGAGATGTACTATCTGAAGCATGTCAGGCAGAGTTTTAATGGCCAAATTACTGGATTCCCATACTAGGTCAGTGTTAACAGAAACAGCCCTGCTACTTGTTAGCTTGTACATAATAAAGTAAGGTAATGTACATATATGAAGGTACGTATATCTACGCATACAGATATATAAATATATCTAAATACATATGAAATATAGTTGTAGGTGTCAGTATCCATACACACTCACTACAGGAAACAGTGAACATAAATGCAGCAACCTAAATCTGCAACACAGCCTGACCCCTGTGTGACCTACTTACCCTTCTAACTGCTTAAAGGTGGCCTCAGCACTTTGATTGACAGGCCCTGTACTCAGTTTGAAAGCTTGCAAATAAAAATAAATTCCCACTGTCAGTCTCAAACCCAGGACCTTGGTAACATTAGTCTGTATGACCCACCACTAAGCCATGCCTGCCTTACAAGAGCACAGTGCTAAAATAAATATAACATGTAATAGTAGGAATCAGTATAAAGGCAATATGGGAGGTGTACTATCCAAAGCATGTCAGGTAGAGTTTCAATGGCCAAATTACTGGATTCCCATACTGGTTCAGTGTTAACAGAAACAGCCCTGCTACTTGTTAGCTTGTACATAATAAAGTAAGGTAATGTACACATATGAAGGTATGTATAGCTACACATACATATATATAAATATATATTAATACATATGAAATATAGTTGTAGGTGTCAGTATCCATACACACTCACTACAGGAAACAGTGAACATAAATGCAGCAACCAGAATCTGCAACACAGCCTGGCTCCTGTGAGACCTACTAACCCCTTTAACTGCTTAAAGGTGCCTCCAGCACTTTGATTGATAGGCCCTATACTCAAGTCAAAAGCAGAATATAAGCATACTAGTAGGCCGTACCACAAGACCATTGTAACACTAGTCTGTATGACCTACCACTAAGCCATGACTCTCATACAGGAATATAGTGCTAAATAAGTGGAACATGTAATAGTAGGAATGAAGATAAAGGCAATATAGTATGTCTACTACCCAAAGCATGTCAGGCAGACGTTTATAGTCCCAATTACTGGATTCCCATACTAGTGTAGTGTTAATAGAAACAGCCCTGCTAATTGTTAGCTTGTACCCAATAATGTCAGCTAATGTACATATATGAAAGTATGTATATGTACACAGATATATATATATTTATATAGCAATATATATGACATATAGTTGTAGGTGTCAGTATGCAGACACACTCACTACAGGGAACAGGCAAGAGAAATGCAGCAACCTGAATCTACAACACAGCATGAAGCATGGGAGATGTACTAACCTTCACACTCACAGAACACTGTCAACAGCATACCAGCATGGTCCACGCCCTACAATCTGAAAGGGCAACGCCTATCTCACATACCCTTTTATAGCAGTGTCCTGAAATCACAGTGAGACATGCAATCAGTACACACCTGGCTGCATGCAATTAGCAAATGCTGTCTTACAATTGGTGCAGAGGCCATCACATGGACCTATGCAGATACCTACAAAAGCATTGAGTACCCACACTACACTCATGCAATACATTCATTGCACAAAACCTACAGAGAAAGAGTGAGAGAGACAGAGAGAGAAACAAACAAATATAACGACAGCCAGCAGCAAAAGCAGCAGCAAGCAGCAAGCAGCAAACAGAAAGCAGCAAGCAGCAAGGAGCAAGCAGCAACAAGCACCACTGGCACAGCAACAGCTGCCACAAACACAGGTAATGCAAAGTAGCAGGTTAATCCTGTGTATACTGTGACACCTCCAAATGTATCATAGTTCACTATCTATAGGTATGTCCATGAGATAGGTTGTGTGTACATAGTCCTGAAATATAAACATATGTAATATTGCTGTACATGTTGCCCATACTTAACACTTCCATAGCTTAGAACACAAGGCCAGTTGTGCATATGATGCAGTAGTTCCCAGGGTCAGTAGAGGTTCCTCCTCATTGGTGTGGGACCACTGTGTATGTATGGCACTGTTCAGGTACATATCCTGTAGTATGGCCAGGGATTAATATCAGTCTGTCATGTGGTGCTATGTCCTCCAGGGGTGAATGTAGCACACATCCAGAGATACCATTTCGTAACAGTGATGCTATGTGTTCCGCAATGATGAAGGTGGCTCTCACCTGGACATGTGAGAGGATAGGGAGGTGACAGTCATCTGGGATAACTAATACCATATGTGTAGGAGAATGGGGGGGTACCTGCACCTAAACTGTCTGCAACAATGTTGCCAATATCTGTGCATTTGGTGAATGTGAAGCATCTTAACACTGCTGACCACAGATGCCTTGCTGTCATGTGAATCTGCCCTGTGCTGCAGTAGCCTCCTACTATTGTTATACAATATGCCTGTATCTGTACTCCACTGGACAGGATTAATAAGTGGTGTGCAGTTGTTCTGGGTTAGATATGTGTGTGCACAGTACATGCAGTATGTGGGATGTCTGTGGTAAGCATATGTAAAGGTGCTGGCGGTGTGTATTGTGGCCTCCACTGGCCCAATGGGCTGCATGGATAGCATCACTGTCATAACTACTGAATAACTGTGTAATTAAATGCATACATAGCAAGGTAGTGTACTGTGCTTGTGGTGTTGTTCGGATTTGTAAATCCAGGCTGAGTAATGTGTGCACATCACAGGGTTGGGTTGGATGGCAACACACATCCAGTATGTAGGGATGAACACCCAGAATGTGTCAGATGTGTCGCCTGTGCAGAAGTATCCGGCCATTACCTGTGCATCCCCCACAACACACACACATGCAACATATGGCAGAAGTACTATAGCAGTACACACATGTTCATAGGTTCATACTAGACTATTTGCCCTAGGGCATTGGTAAGCCTAATAGAATGTGTTTGTCTTTCGCCACCCAATTACAAGTTATGCTGCTATGCCCTTGTCCGATGTTAGTATACTGTGCCTCCATCTAACAGTGACATAGAAGTGATACCTGGGGTACAACTATGATCTACATCCACTCATCCAGATTCCTATGGAAGAGAGTCAATGAGGGACTCTGCCTAACCTGTAGTGTGAGCTCATTACAGAGTGAAGGGAGCCTCTCGGTTAGGAATATGCTCCTCCAGCATGTCCATGTATGTCAGTGCTGAGGTCCAGCTCTCCTGAGCATGTGGCTGTATGGGACTCTGATTGCCTGAGGTGCAGCATGTTCATTACTGCTGGGTAGGACATGGCTGTATATGGCAAGCACAGATTGCCTCTGAACAGGCAATAAGCCACTGAGTCCAGCTGGATTTACTTTACCTGGGCAGCATATGACATCTGTGTGAGCCATTGCATCCCCTTGATGAGGTACTGTTGTCCTGTACCAGTTGCTGTGGGTGTCTGGTTAGGTACATCCCAAAAGGTGCATTGTATGCAATTATAGGCTTGATGATGGATGAGTAAAGAGGCACAATGACCTCCACTGCCATACATGTGAATCCCTCATGATTAGCTGGGCTATATAACATGTCTCTCAATCCACATTGGCCATGTGGTTGACAAATGACAGACCGCTACCATGTTTCTTCCCCAGGTCCCCAACTACGTCTTCTGTACTCAATGGCCTAACACCTATGTTGTACTGTGCCACCAATGTGGAGGCGTGGGAATCTGCATTGAATACTGATATTCCCCCTCCTTTGTTCAAGTGTTGGGGCTGACAAGAATGGTAACAGCTATAACCTGGTAGTACTGGTGTGCTCCTGTGAAACCTGAAACAGGTTCATGTTAATGCACAGATATCGATGTCCAGAATGTCATGTAGGGTTTCGAGTGCGTACATCCTTAGGTCTAGACTTCTGGTGTTGAGTAGCATCACTCTTACTTCCTCATCCTTTGTGATACAAATGGATGTGGGTTTGCCTTATGAGCCTTGCCTAATACAGGCACTATGGGTGTAGCAAGAGGCTCCGCCAAATTCCAATAGGACAGGGGCGACAGGTGCAAGCTGTCCCTAGCAAAGCATACCACCCCAAGATGGCAGGCATTGGCACACCTGTGAATGACACCAGTATGTCAGTCAATTGTTGGAAGGGATCATCGTGCCTTGATATTGTGGCATGGTTCTAGGTGAGGGTAGGATGCTACTCAAGGTCAGGGTCAAACTGTCTTGGGCTACGTGCTCAGAGAGCTCTGTACTGTCTCATGTCATGTAGTCCAGGGAGGAATGTGTCAGGCCATTCACACCAGCATGGACATTGACTGAGTCATACCTGTACTTGCCTTGGGGTTACCTGAGTGTTTGTGTTATGTGGCAGGTCATAGTGGCCGACAGGCTGCACACCGTGACCCTCACCTCGTTAAGCCTGGTGAACGTGATGTTTGTGTGCCTGATGATAGAGGCACCTAGTACAGGTGTATGAGGTGTGTTGTTTACTGTTAATGGCTGTGAGTGTTCAGCACATTGGCTTTGTGTGATATGTGTTGCACATGTTCGTTTCCGTGGTAGTGGTTGCATGGATGTCTGCTTAGGAGGTCTCTGCTGCATAGGCATAGCTGTGGTCCGAGCCTACAAGTATGTTCATGTGTGATCATGTGTTAGGTCTGCTGTTGTGGCAGGTCTATGTGAGACTGGAAGTGTAGTGTGTGGTCTCCTTGGCCACCTGACTGGTTATGTCGGTATTGAGTAGACAGAGCCTAGCCTCCAGTTTGGTATATGGTTGCATCACTCACATGAGATTGAATTTGTTGTTAGGAGGAGGGGGTTGTCTGTGTACATGCATCTGTTCCAACATTGTCTCTGGAGTACCACACTCACCAGCTGGACTGGGGAGGGAACTGACAACTGACCTCTGGACATGCTAGAATACTATTCTGAATTCTGTAATAATTAATGATTGAAAACAAGGTCCAGTGGGGAGTGAGGGTGTACTGACATTACCTACAACTGCTGACTGATATAAAAGCGTCAGTGAGCAAGTGCCAGGTAACCTAAGTGCAATGTGTCACAATTAAGTAAATGCAACAATGAGAAGCAGTCACTTGCTGTCATGTGTAACATGGAAATACGTACAGTAAGCAATGCAGATATCAGTAGTGAGTCACAGACGTGTTGACAAGCTGTGTACTATGTGGAAGTAGCATACCAGTGAAATAACAAGCTAACAAATAACAAGCATATAAACAAAGGTAGATCCAGGAGGCCTGGATGTAGTGGTTGCTACAGCAAACAAGGTGTAGCAATGTCAGTAAGATACAGCTCAGATATGCAGGCAGTATAAACCTGAAACCAGATGTCCCCAGCTATGAATGGCAGAGTACAGCCTATTGTCACACACGAGTGCAGACCACAAACCTTGTTAATGTTAAATAACTGGCCTGAAGGCCAACTGCCCATACCAGAACTAATACACTTGTACACTGGGCCCTCAATCAGCAGTTCCCAACTTCAATGGATGAAAGATATGTGTCATGCCACCACAGTGCTTGCCACCAACCTCCCTAATGTAAAACAACTGGTGTGAAGGCCAAGTGCTTAGTACAAATGACATAGAATGATAGCTACACTGTAATCAAGTTTTAACCAAGCAGTAATAAGTAGAAGTTAATACTCCCTGTATAGAATGTGTACCATGTATTGTTGAGATACTATGCTGATAACCTGTTTGTGTACCTTTCCAGCTTGACATGGCTCCAAAAAGGAACCCATCATATTCTGCTGCAGAGGATGATGTGATTCACCAGAGCCTGGTGCGTGACTATGCCATCCTGTTCTCACGCACCACCCAGAATCAGCAGGAGAGGTCTGCACTGTGGCAAAACCTCGTTAGCAGGATAAATGATGTTGGCATGCATGATAGGACATATGAGCAGGTGAGACATCACTGCAGTGATTTGATAAGAAATGTCCGCCAGCGTGCTGCAGATATCCGCAGGCAACAGGTTGCCACAGGTGGGGGGGTGGCCACACATCCCCCCCTCACCAGACAGGAGGGGCTACTGCTAAATGTTGTGGATCCAGCCCCAGAACAACAACAGCAACACCCATGCATCATGATGGAGGTTGGATCCACACAGCAGCAAGACACCGAGCGTGCAGGTAAGATGCCATATTCATTTATTGTTATTACTTTTACATTTGTTGACCCAGATAGTCTAGCTGGATATATGTCCATTTTCAGTAGAGGCCTGTGGAGAAAAGCTCCACACATAACGTAATAAAGGCAGACAGACAAGTTGTTAATACAGACAGCCAACATGATAGAATTGTACACCAGCCTGTTAACTAAATCAACATACATGTAAGGAACTCAAACAGTTTAGAGTCATACACAATGTACCGTTGGTTTAAAAGCAATCCTACCTAAAGCATAACGGTTATGCAATAAGGCAAAAGCCAGATACATAATAGTTAGGGCTCAGAAGGGTAGAGAAGTAGAAGGAGTATGAAAGATACAATGATATGGAAGAGGCAGGAGTCAAGAAGGGAAGTGAGGAAAAGAAGGAAGACAGTCAAGAGGATGTGGGAGGGATGGGAGAAGTAGGTCAGAGCATAGAAGGACATCAAGGTGAAAGAAACAGGGTAGAAGCTAGTTTCTATGCACAATGAGGGGTTAAAGGTAAAGAGAGGGTAGGGAGAGGGACGTTAGCCTGTACTCCAAGAAGAACAAAGCCAGTGGTTTTGGAAGTACAGTTTGAGGTGTCGTTTGAAGAGAGGTAAGGGTGAGATTAGAGTTAACCCTGGTATGTACATATGACTGTTCTGTACACTGTTACTTCATGCACGCATAAGGTGTGCATGTGGTATGTATCTGTCATCATGATATATATACAGACATTATGTGCAGCTGATGTGTATAAGGGAACTAGTGTACTACTGTACTGTATCATGTGCAAAACAAATGGCACACATGTGCCCACTGACATTACTCTCTTCACACTTCCAGGTCCCTCCCATCTAGCAACGAGGCAGGCCATACATGCTGGTGAGTCTTTTTAACATTATCTGTAAAGCAATTTAGAAAACTAGGAAGAGTAGTGTAACTCTGTAGTAGACTTGCTGGTGACTGTGTTCACAATACCCGTAATACAGTTGTAGTAGATTGAGTGGTGTAACACGGTACTGATGTTTGTGTTTACTGTGGGGTGTGCATGTGTGCAAGCGTGCCTGTGCCCAAGTGTGCATGTGTGTTAGTGTCCATGAGTGCATGTGTCCATTTCTGAATGTGTGCATTAGTATTGAAATGCATCTCTGTCAAATATGTATGGAGACTGTAATCTGTGTTCCATGTTTTCCTCCTGTAGGTTCTGGTGCTGCTCTGGTGACCTGCAGCAGGGAACCTGAATCTTGTGCCCCAGGTACTGATGATGATGAAATGTCTGTAATGGTGCAGGAAGGTGTGTCTGGGTCCACCATTGGTCAGCCAATTGACAGTACACAGCTTTCAACTCCGTCAATGCGCACAGTCATCCTGCCGTTACATCCTTTGTCACCATTGTCCCTAGGTGATGGACAGTCTGCAGTGGGCATAGATCAGGGTAATGTGGTACCTGTGGTACATGCATCCCCACAAGGCAGCCATGAGCAGGGGCCTCCAATGGTACCACGCAGACAGTCGCCCATGGGTTCTCGTGGGGGCATCCGTGGCCGTACTGCCTCTGGCCGACGTGCCCAAGGAGGTATGTCAACCTCCACTATGTTTCGAACTGTCATGCAGGCACAGGCACGTATGGAAAGGTACACCAGACAGGGTCTGAGGGAGCTGAGAGAATGTTGCACAGCCATGACAGATGACATGCGTGACGTTGCGAATGCTATCCGTAACTTCACAGAAGTCGTTGACAGACGTTGTGGGGGCATAGAACAGCTGCTCCACAACCAGATGTCCATGGGCCAGGGTGATGGTGTGCGTTTGCGACGTCGACGTGGCCGTATGCCAGCAACAGCACCAGCTGGCAGTGGCCGCGGACGACAACAGGCCCACTAACGCACCTCAAGTGCCAGCACCAGCCCCAGCAATGCTGGGTCTGTGCTGTCATCAAGACGCCCCAGGAGACCACGTGCACGTGGCTCTGGACAGTCCCAACAGGGAACTGTGTCCAGTCAACACACCCCTGCTTCCGATGACAGTACCCAGTCTGGGTTAGTACCGGATACGGCCCATAGCACCCCTGCCAGGCACAGGTACCGTGTCCGTGCCCACAGACACTGATCTGGATGACCTGACAGGTGCAGTCTGTGGCTGTCCACAAAACCCTGTACATGGCAGCCATTATGTGGGACTGTGTGCGTGCTTACACACATGCAGAAACCTAACACCTAGGGCAAACACATACACACACACACTGCACTAATACCGGTCCACCCTGTACTGCTGCCCCTCACAAACACACATACACACACATGTCAATTGGTGTTACCAGTGGCTGGCTTGGGCATACCTAACCCACACCCTGTGCATATGATGACACTGTGCCACCTCCTGCATACTACAACATCGGTGCAGGTAAAGGTAAACACGTTTCTGATGCACAGGGTGATTACATAGATGTGTATAAGTAGTAACATGTTGGTAACTGTTCACTGTTCCAGTATAATTGTGTGTATATCCCAGCAGTCCTGCTGCAGTAACTGTATGACTGTCCTCAATTGTTATATGCACCCATACTACTTACCAAAGTGTACCAGCTGCACACCATCACATGCTAACATTGACTATGGCAATGCGCATCTTGTGCTGTTACGTAGATTCAGCTATATGTAACTGTTCTGTCACACATGCATTTATACACACCCTGCTACCCACACACATGCACACGCTCACCTGCCATTCCCATTATTTATCACCCTACATGAGTAGCTGTTGATACATGACAGGTACACATTTGAGAAGTGCACTATGTTGTTTACTACTGGCGTCCCCTTCTCTACCTGTACCCACAGGGTGCAGGCAACCTCATCGGTTGAAAGATGTAATGTGCATCAGGTACTGAAGTACCCTGATTGCCACATCAAACATGTTTCCCATATGGAAATGCACACACAGACACATCCCACATCCACACACTTGCCACATTCAGGCTTCAGAGCACTATCTATGTATATTTGGGTACATGTGCGTGTTACAGTAGCATGTAACACTATACTGAGTACTGGCAGTTGTCTGTTGTCATGTTGTCTGTATAGAATAAAAGAATTGTTTGATTATCCTACTCCGTTTTGTGGACATTACTTGAAGAAGTGTTACCTTACATGTGTTATTGGTACCACCACCTTCTCTTTGTAGTTTTGTTTGTATAGGGTGCTATCAACATCACTGCTTGTGAAGGGTAATGACCACCCTGCAGTGCATAGCCCCATGTGGCAAAAGCCACATCCCACCCCATCATTGTGCACACACACTAACCCCACCAACAGTAAAACACATACTTTCCATTTGCAAGATTCAAACCCATACCTAACTGTGTTATGACAGTAGAAACAGACACATTAGCAGAGTGTGCTATTTGCAGTAGTTGGAGGAATCCTTACTAACGCTGTACTTAGAGGGTGCTGACATCATCTGTGTGTAGGAGGAGGGATGTGCACCCTGTAGTGTGTTCTCCCAGTTGTCAAAAGGCAGTTAACCCTCCCAGCATAGTTCACACACATAAACCCCACTCATACTAACACACATACATTCCTTTTGCAGGATTCAAACCCCTACCTAACTACGTTATGACACTGGAGAAAGACGCATTAGCAGAGCGCGCTATGCAAATTACTGGAGGACTTTACTACAGGTAATATAGTTATACAGTCCTGACATCATCAGTGTTTCAAAAGGGGAATCTGCATCCTGTACTGTACTGTCACAGTTGCTAATAGGGACATTTCCAACACACACATCGATGTGTTTGAGGTTTGCATATGTGAGGGATCCAGTACTCCAGTGTGATGAGTATATGGTTTGATTGCAACAATGAGGGATATACTCCGAGTGGTGAGCTATTTGTACTCATGGTTGTGATGATCAGGTCTAGTATATCTGCCCCTCTTGTGGGAAGGTTGGTTACCTGTTCCATAGCCAAAGAATGTATGATCTATGGGAACCCTAGAGCTTGGGTATTGTGGCTTGTGTAATGTTCACAGTCTATGTTTGGGTAGCTGACGTCACCCAGTATGATGGTGTTTGCAGAGTAATCTAAACTGTCCTGTGTCAGCATGAAGGCTGTGTGGGAGTCCTGAGTTTGAGAGGGTGCTGTAAGAGCTCCTCTGTGTCTCTTGCCATGTGGTCCAGGGAGGTACATCTCAGGTTGTTTGCACCAGCATGGACAATGTCTGCCTCATAGCTGTACTTGCTGTGGAGTGACCTGTGTGCCTGTGTTATGTGGCACATGCTATCACCCGACAAGTAGCTAACTGTGACCCTCACCTTGCTCTGTCTGGAGGGCGGCACGTCTGTCAACTGCTCATGTCAAGCAAGTTCACACCCCTCATAAATGATGTGGAAACCTTCAAAGGCCCAAGGCCTGTTGACAATATGGACCAGACTGCAGATACCTCTATAAAGGCATTCTATGGACACATTCAGGAATGCATGGATCATGAAGCCATATATGAAAGCATGACACAATTCTCCAAAGGCAGATGTCCTGGGTGCCGCACACCAGCCATAAACACACTATACAATAGAAGGATGACGCTACTACATGATACAACAACCTCCCAAAATGTGAAGGCACCACTGATGAGTATTGGAAGACAACTACAGGCACCCATATGATTGTCTAAGGCCATCTTTGAGAGAGGGTTCCACAAGCCACTGAGGATAATCACAAGGCTGCCTGTAGTTATGTTAGTAACCTGGGTGGTACTACCCAGATATGCTCAGAGGTAATCCAAGATGTCACACAAAATACAAAACATGCAGACATTGCCATCATCCTAGTGGGCAGGTTCAATGCTGCCTTCTCCCCCCACCACACCAAAAGGGCACATATGTCTCGTGGCACAGTGCTGACCCCTGACATCACAGATGCTCAGGTAAGAGATGCCCTTCCCAAAGCAATAAACACTGCATCAATGGGACCAGACAGTGTCCCAGGCTGTGTCCTACATGAACCACGAGAAGAGCTACACCCAGACATAACACCACTGTTCAATCCCAGCCTTAATACACGGTATGTGGCCAGAGAGTGGCATACAGCAACAGTGGTCCCTCAACATTCAGGTGGTGCCTTCACGGATCCTGGACACTACTCGACCCATATGTCTGACTAGCTTTGTCTGCAAAGCTATGGCAAGGATCATCATGAACCTCACATATCTAGATATTGTGGACCTACAGACATGTCACCATACACAGTTTGGCTTTGTCAATGGCAAATCCTGCCTCTCCAACCAGTTTGATTTCTTTGAAACAGTCACCAAGGCCACTGTCAAGGGGAAGGAGGTGTACACAGCCTACCTGAACCTTGCATAAGCCTTGGATACAATACCCCAGTTGTGCATTCTAGGGAAGCTCACCAGTGTACATATTAACCCCTATGTCACTATGGGTATTGCACAGTGGCTCAAGGGCAGAACACACATGGTAGAATTGCTGGAGCCATGTCAGCCTCCAACCTGGTACAAGTGGTGTCCCACAAGGCACAGCCCTGGGAGCTGTCATCTTCATTATATATTTATCATAGGTACAGGCCAACATGGAAGTACTGTGGCTCAGCAAGTCGCAGGTGACTGCAAACCGGACACCATAATCAACTCACCAGATAACACATGCACCCTCCAAAAGGGACTCTTGGAAACACACGACTTGTGCCACAGCCATGGCCTCAACGTGAATGACAGAAAGCGTATAGTCATCCCCTTTGTCAAACACAGAGTGACCACAACGTACCACATATGTGTTAATCCATTAAGTGCAGACGAAGGAATTATGGACCTTGGGGTACACAGGTTGATAGCATTCTACCATTTGACAACAACATGGACAAAGTGGTTAGGTAAGCATGTTATATGGGCCACATCATCATGGGATCCACATGTAGATCAGGGGTGGACATTGTGCCCCTTTACTCATCCCTCAGCATGCCCATAATTGACTATGATGAACCTGTCGGCATGCACCTTACCAGACACCTGCAGCAACTAGAGATACCACATATGTACCTCGACAAGGGGATCAAAGGGCTCAAACAGATGCCACATACTGACTGGTTAAAGTAACAGCAGCTCTACTCAGTGACATACTGCCTCTTCATAGGCAATCTGTGCCTGACATAGAAGGCCAGGTCATACCCTCAGTTAATGGCCATGCTGCATCTCAGAATATCCAGATCCCACCAGGATACATGCTGAAAATACTTGAACCTCAGGAGTGATATACACAGGACATGCTGGAGGGGCACATTCACAACTCAGAGGCTCCCTTCATTCCTGAATATTATCCCAATAGAGGTTAGGCAGACTGACTCAGTGACTATCTTCAAGAGTGATATTAATGACAGGATGTGACATTGTAGGGTTACCCTGGGTATCACTTATGTGTCACTGTGAGACAGAGGCAAAGTATACTAACCTTGGAAAAGGGCATAGCAAGACAGATTCACAATGCATGTTGAAAGGCACACACATTCTGGCTAGGTGGATACATGCCCTGGGCAGACATCCCTGTACGAACCTATGGACCTATGTATCTTTATCACCATTGTCCCTATGTGCTGTTAATCACCAATGTAATCTCAATACTATGGTAGCATGTGCAAAGGTCAGTTGTCAGTCACCTCTATGGTACAGTTGTGGAATATGCATGTCATGTAGTAATGTCACAGCTGCCACATGTACACAGTCAACCCTATCCCCTACCCATGGATGTACATCACATGTATGAGATGGAAACACATGGCCAAACTGTGGACTAAGCACTCTGAACCCAGTACTGGCATAACCTGTCTGGTGGCATGAAATACTACAGTGACAGCAATACCAATCTGATGTGGACCTACACGGACAGCAATACAAGCATGGAAACACAACAGGTCAGTTGTGAAGCCTAAGGATAGCATCCTGCATGACTGGCAGACATCTCTGCAGCTGGCACACAGGCATACATTAGGCCTGCACACAGCACGCATAACACATAGCACACAAATCCTGTGTGTCAAACAAGCACAGTCTGTACAGCTATACAACACTACTGCCGCAGTTGTGTTAGGTACTTTATTGTCCAGTACAGTGAGACAATGCTCACCAGGCTGGAAAAGGTGTAGGTCACAGTGATATGCTCATGGGGCACTATGGTTCACCACATAACACAAACATACAAGTCAGTCAGATGCATGGACACATATGACTCAGTCATTGTCCATGCCACCACAGCTGATGTGGGATGTCCCTCACTGGGATACATGATAGGGAACATGGAAGGGATCACTGAGCAAGTGACACAGGCTGGTAGACCCCTGACCTTGGTTGGCATCAGACCCTCACCAGGGATTCTGACAAATTACTGAATGCTAATGACTTAGTGTAGCTACAAAACCCTAGCTGAATGGTTCTTAGCATGCAGTCACTGCATTGCTATGGAATACTGTCTTACCACTCCCACAACAGGTGAAAACATTCAGCTCCTGTACATCAACAACATGTAGGCTATATGCCCCAGACCAGGTGTGCATCCCTCACTACTAGGCTGATAGCATCTACATCTCACACTGTATGTACACATCCCACATGCTGCACCTGCACAGAAGACCACGGTCATAATGTTACTCTGTGCAAATACCATGTATTCACATGTGGCAGGCATCACACATGGTAACTATTGAAGGTCACAGGTACATATGTGTATTTGGTACACACATACATCATGTGTGCATTGCCATAACTGGTTTAATCAATGTCTTGCATTATTGTGAGTGACAACCCACACACATGGGTATTCTGTGTGTGCAAAACACACGTGGCATGTCTGTAATCAAAAGCCATACATAATTGTGATATCGTTTAGAAAGGGGTATGTGCATCCTGTGGTGTGTTTTCCCAGTTGCCAAAAGGGATGTTTCTTTCATACACACACACTTACCCCCCTTCAAACACACTTGCCACCTGCTGGTTTCAAACCCCTACCTAACTATGTTATGACACTACAGATGGATGCATTAGCAGAGCACGCTATTTGGATTACTGGGAGGTTTCCTTTTCCCCTGATATACTTATAGGGTGCTGACATCATCAGAGTTTAGAAAGTGGAATGATCATCCTGTGGTGTATTTTCCCAGTTGCCAAAAGGGATGTTTCTTTCATACACACACACTTACCCCCCTTCACACACACTTGCCACCTGCTGGATTCAAACCCCTACCTAACTATGTTATGACACTACAGACGGACGCATTAGCAGAGCACGCTATTTGGATTACTGGGAGGTTTCACTTCCCCTGATATACTTATAGGGTGCTGACATCATCAGAGTTTAGAAAGTGGAATGATCATCCTGTGGTGTATTTTCCCAGTTGCCAAAAGGGATGTTTCTTTCATACACACACACTTATCCCCCTTCACACACACATTTGCCACCTGCTGGATTCAAACCCCTACCTAACTATGTTATGACACTACAGACGGACGCATTAGCGGAGCGCGCTATTCGGATTATTGGGAGCTTTTCTTTCCCCTGATATACTTATAGGGTGCTGACATCATCAGAGTTTAGAAAGTGGAATGATCATCCTGTGGTGTATTTTCCCAGTTGCCAAAAGGGATGTTTCTTTCATACACACTTACACACACACTTACCACCCTTCACACACACTTGCCACCTGCTGGATTCAAACCCCTACCTAACTATGTTATGACACTACAGACGGACGCATTAGCAGAGCGCACTATTCAGATTACTGAGAGATTCCTTTTCTCCGATATACTTATAGGGTGCTTACATGATCAGTGTCTAGAAAGGAGAATGAGCATCCTCTGGTGTGCTTTCCCAGTTGCTAGGAGTAACATTTGGACCAAGTGTGTGAGCATGCCCAGTTCAGCCTTCCCATGGCATGTTGTGTGAAAGATGTCTCATTTATCTAAGTGTGTGAGCATGCCCAGTGTGGGCTTTACATATGTTGAACTCTGCAGCCCATCACATTTGTGGATGAGTGTGACCTTCAACAAATACCTCCAGTTTATGGTTGTGTGTTCTGTGCCATGTTGTGTAGTTACTGTCCGAATGCTTTTTGTGTGAACAAAACATAGAGTATACTGTGCCTGCAGGTTTTGCATGGGATACTTTGCACACAATTGTCAACATCCGTTCATACTGACCTAACACTGTAGCACTGTATAGTGTAGTGTTTCAGTACTTTCACTGTGGTGGTCAGTATCCTGGGCTTTAGTCCTATCACCGCTTTACATTTCCATAGTGTGCACAACAGCCTGGTTAGGGTCCAGTTGTGCACATCTGCACAAAGGCAGTGCCTCTACAGACCCTGGTAATTACTGCCCCATAAGCTTAACAAGTGTAGTCTGCAAATCTATGGAGAGGATCATAATTGAGCTCATAAACAAAGATATAGGGGACATGCAGACATTGTACCCATCCCATTTTGGCTTGGTCAGGGGCAGATCATGCCTTTTGTAATGGGTTGACATCTTCAAATTGGTCACTTAGGCCATTGTTGGGGAAAGGCAGTCCATACAGCCTACCTTGGCCTTGCAAACACTTTCAACACAATACCCCACTCAGGTATTGTGGAAAACCCTAACAACTGAAATGTAAACCCATATGTCACAAGATGGGTTGCAAACTGGCTTAAGGACGGGACCCACAGGGTTAGAGTTGCTGGCACTATGTTAGACTCCAGGCTGGTCACAGGTGGTGTCACACAGGGCTCAGTCCTTGGCCCCATTGTTTGTCATGTACTTCCCAGAAGTACAGGCCAACATGGGAGGACTTTGGCTGACAATGTTTGCAGATGACTGCACACTGGGCACCATGGTGGACAGTGCATCACACGGATATCCTTCAGAAGGGACTCACAGTAACTGATAGCTGGTGCCAGGGCCATGGCCTGAAGTCAAAGTGCACAACATGTGTAGACATACCCTTCAGGAAAAGCAAGGTGACCCCAAGCTACCATATAGGTGGCAATCCTCTAAGCACAGAGGAGGTTATCATGGACCTGGGGACCCAGGTTGACAGTCGCCGTTCTTCTGAGACTCACATTGCTAAAGTGGCTAGAAAGACCTTCTACATTGCCCACCTGCTCAGGATGGGATTCACATCCAGATCTAGTGGGTCATTGTTCCCCTGTACTCTTCACTTATCAGACCGGTGATCAAGTCGAATGCCCTATTCTGGCTGTATGTCACCCAACATCTGCAGCAATTGCAGACACCCTAAATGTCCCCCACCTAAAGGATCAAGGAACCCCAACAGCTGTCATATGCTGCCAGATTGAAGACACTCCCACTCTATTCACTCACATACCGTCTGCTTAGAGGTGGCATGTGCCTGACATGCGAGGCCATGTCCAAACAGGGATTAATGGACATGCTCCACCTCAGAATCGGCAGATCCACCTGAACCACTAGTGCAGGTGACTTACACCTTAGCAGGGTTGTATGTTGGACATGTTGGAGGGATGAAGTTATCACCCAGAGACTCCCTATGCTGTGTAATACAATCCCGGTCCATGTGAGGCAGAGCACCTTGCTGGCTGTGTTCAAGAGGTATCTTGACCTGTGGATGGAAGGTCATATGTTTAACCCGGGGATCATCACGGTGTCACTGCTGGAGAGAGGCATGACACAATAATGGGCACAGTACTGTTTCCATATAAGGGGTGGTGTATGCCAATGAACTCTGTGCTAGACTTATACCTGCCTTAGGGAAGATAGCCTAGTATAAACCTATGTACCTATGAACCTATCTGACCATGTTGCATTATGTTCAGATGTGAACTACTTACAACAGCCTCATCCAACATCAGTAGTGTATTCCACAACATGGGTGTACATTGGCGAACACTACCGATGTGCCCTAGGCCATTTCTAATGCTAGTCGGAGAGTGTGTTTGTCCATCAACACATTGTAAGTGAAGTTTGCCATGACATATGTCTTGTTTAGTATACTGTGCCTCTGTCTACCTGTGACATAACATTGATACCCAGGGTAAACCTCCCATCTCCCATGCACTCATT
Organism: Protopterus annectens; assembly: GCF_019279795.1. NCBI lineage: Eukaryota > Metazoa > Chordata > Ceratodontiformes > Protopteridae > Protopterus > Protopterus annectens. Next base: position 1,705,208,731 of record NC_056733.1, read on the forward strand.
AGGATTCCTGTTGAGGGGACTCAGCGAGTGTCTCTACGGACAACCTGTACTGGTAGTGTACTCATATGTGGGGGTGGCTTCTGTGTTTTGGATAATGCAGTACAGCCTGTCCTATATATGTCAGTGCTGGGGTTCAGGTCCCTCATGTGCATAGCTCCCTGCCATTCAGATTGTACAAGGTGCAGCATGTGCATTGATTCCAGCTTGGACATGGCTTTCTACATCAGGCACAGCTTGCATCTGGGTGGACAGCATGGCAGTGTGTGGAGCTGCACTCTGTTTAATCAGACTACACATTACATGTGTTCCAGCTCTGTCATACTCCTGGTGAGGTACTGTTGTGGACTTTACAGGTGCTGGATGTGTCTGCATGAGGTACACCCCACAGGGGCTGTTGTGGTAATTTCTAATGCTGATGAAAGATAACTGCAGAACCACAATAACCTCCCCTTAGCTAGATGTCAGACAGCATGGACCATGCAATCACAAATAAAAACAGGACCCTCTCCGCAAAGGGAAAGTGTCCTGTCTGGTGGACCCCAGCCATAAACAAACTGTATGACAGATGACGGTTACTAATGCAAGACAGAGCTACATCTCCAAAAGGGAAGACAGTTGTGATCAGCACTAGTAGAAAGCTACATTATCTCATAAAGACATGCAAGGTCAACTTGGGGACATAAATCACCAAAGACAATGAAGGTAACCACACTGATTTCTTCAGTTATGTCAGACACCTGGTTGTGAACCCTCGGATATGCTCAGAGTTGGTACACAACAACATATATTCCAGTGACCTGACAGATATTGGCAACATTCCGGCGGACAGCTTCAGTGCGATTTACCCCCTCCCTCACCCCCAAAAGAAGATAGTTATCACTGCTGTATGTAACCTCACTGTCATCTTGGATGTCCATGTGAGAGCCACAGTCAGCAAAGACAAGTACACAGCATCCATGGGACCTTCTGGTATCTCCAGTTGCATGCTATGTGAACTCCAGAAGGGGCTGGACCCGTTGATACAACTGCTATTTAACCTTAGTCTTGCTACAGGATATGTACCTGAACACTGGCGTACGGCAACAGTGGTCCCACTCCACAGAGGAGATGCCTCCACAGACCATGGCAACTACCACCACACAAGCTTAACCAGCCTTGTCTGCAAAGATATGGGGGAAGTCATTATGGAGCTCTTACACAGACACATTACTGACCTACGGACCCTTGTTCCCACCTAGTTCAGCTTTGTACAGGGCAGATCCTGCCTTTTGCACCTAGTTGACTACTATGAAACTGTCAGTAGGGCCATCGATGAGGGCTACGCAGTCCACACAGCCTACCTGCACTTGGCTAAGGCCTGTGACACAATACCACACTCAGGCATCATAGCCAAGCTCAACAGCTGACATATAACGGCATATGTCGCAGGATAGGTTGCAAAATGGCTAGGAAACAGAACCCATAAAGTCAACATTGCAGGTGCCTTGTCAGATTCGAAGCCAGTCACAGGTGGTGTCCCACAAGGATGTGTCCTGGGACCCCTCTTAATTGGTATTTACTTTTCAGATGTGAAAGCAAACATAGGGGGGTTGTGGCTGACAAAGTTTGCAGATGACTGCAACCTAGGCACCATAGTGAATACATCAGCCGGCACACAAATACTACAGAATGCCGTCACAAAGGCGGATAGCTGGTGCCAGACGCATGGCCTGAAACTGAATGCAACTGATGTGTATTCATCCCCTTTGGGAGGAACAAAGTACCCACAGATCAATACATAGACAGCAACCCACTGAGCACAGACAACAAATCAGACACCTGGGGACACATGTAGATAGTGACATCTCTTTGACATCCCTGTTGCCAAAGTGGTTAGGAAGACTTTCTATCTTGACCACCTTATCATGGAGGGTTTTCCATCAAGATCATAGGAGGTCATTGTTCCACTATCCTTCTCCCTTATTAGGCCCATGATTGAATACAAAGCCCCATATGGTATGTACCTCACCCAGCAATTGCAACAGCTGGAGACACCCCAAAAGTACCTACCATGAAGATCAGGGTTCTTCAACACATGTCATATGCTTCCAGAATAGAGGAAATCCAGCTTTGTTCAGTGTCATACCGCATACTTACAGGTGACCTATGCCTGACATACAAGACCATGTCCAATCAGGATTTGGTGGACATGCTCCACTGCAAGCAATCCAAATCCACCAGAGCCATGAGAGCTGAGGATTTGAACCTCAGCACATACATGTATAGGACATGCTGGAGTGACAGAGTCATAACTCAGAGGCATCTCACACTCTAGCAGAGTATCCCAGTCCATGTTTGACAGAGTCCCTCACTGACTCTCTTCAGGAGACATCTGGACAACTGCATATGAGACGGAGGCACAGACTAGACAGAGGCACAGTCATGTTATTCAATTACGTAAGGGGGTCATACTGTGTCACTACTAAGTCAGAGGCACAATCTTCAGAATCTATTCTGTACACTTATTACCAGTATGAGGGGTGGCAATAGCCACATCACTATGGCTAGGCTTATACATGCACTAGGGCAGATAGCCTAGTAGTAGACTATGACACTATGAAACACCGGTGTATGTGTAGCTATTGTCAATCAAACAGTATGATGTGGTTTGGGGGGCTTGATATCTCCCTGTATTCCAACATTGTTTTGTCTATTCCTTCTAGCATGTCTAGAGATCAGTTGCTATTGTCCTCTCCTGCTCAGCTGGTGAACCTGGGAATATTGAGGCAATGTTACACTTGCCTCATGTACACTGACAACCCTCTCCTTCTGCCATAAAACACACATACATGTGAGAGATGCAACTATATAGCCAAAGTGGAGGCTGAGCTCTCTCAACATAGGACTAGCAAGACCAGAGTGAAGGTGAAGGTAACCACACACACATCACAAATCCAGTCTCACATGGCACTATCACAACTTAAGATCATACACATAGACACACAGAGACACTCTCGGAGGCTCTGATCAGGATTCTACCGGAATGGCAGTGGCCACCACAGCAGACACTCACACAACTGCCTCCACAGGGCACAGCACATGCAACACATTGACCACAGAGTCGGTGTGCCAAACAGTCACAGCCCTTAAGGCCAAAAACAATGCCAGACACACTTGTCTATGGTTACTCCATAGTCAGACACATGACGTCCCGCTCACCAGATCGGGTACGGAGGAGGTCACAGTAAGCTGCCTATCGGGCACTGGAATCCACCACATAATGCAAGCACTCAGGTCACTCAACTGCAAGTACAGGTCTGACCCAGTGATTATCCATGCTGGTGTGAACGACCTGAGATGTACCTCCCTGGACTACATGGAAAGAGACATAGAGGATCCCTCTGATTATGTAGGCCAGGCAGGTATGACCCTGACCTTCAGCAGTATCCTACCTTCACCAAGTATGATGCCACATAAACAGAGACAAGATGATCAGCTGTATTATTTTGCTTAGACTATGGTGTCATTCAAAGGGGGTCCAATGTCTGTCTGCCTGGGACGACATGCTGGACAGGCCACGGTGATTTGCAAGGGACGGCTTGCACCCGTCAACCCTGGGCTTCCGGATTTTGGATGATGCTCTTGCCACCCCCATTGTGCCTTTTTTATGCAAGATTCAGATTCTACACCTACCACCCTAGAACACAGTAAAGGAAGGACACTAAGGGTACTGCTGCTCAATGCCAGAGGTCTCAACCTCAAGCTGCACACACTCTATGCCCTTCTCAGTATGTAGCACATTGATGTCTGTGCTGTGCCTGAAACCTGGTTCACAGCTTCTGACAGCACCCCGGCACTATCGGGTGTTACCTCATATCATGCATTCCGGCACCAGCATCCAGACAACACCAAGAAGGATGGTGGGTGTCCATATTCATCAAGGACACCCTCACCTCATTGTTGGTGGCAACACACGATGCATCGGAGACCATCCAGGTGCCAGTGACAGTAGGCTAGACTGCTCTGCAGTTTGTAGCATGTTACATGCCACCCTCTCATACTCAGGTACCTCACACAGCTATCCTGCAAACACTGAAAGGGATAAATGTATCTCCAAACACCATCCTACTGGGTGATTCCAACTATCCACATATAGACTGGGATCACTAATCATGCCACAACACTCTAACACAAAGGTTCCATGAGTTCATACACTGAAATGCCATGGAACAACTGGTCCCAATCCCCTCAAGTGGAGGCAACATACTAGAACTCATCATCACGAACATGGGGTCACACTGTTCAACACCAGAAGTATACCCATCATTGGTGAGATCAGATCATGGACTACTCTCAGTGGGAGTCCACATCCCACCCACACCCCAGATGGAAAAACAAACAGTGAAGACCTTCTCAAATGCCGACTTCACATTTCTAAGGACTGGTGTGGTCTCTTTCAAGGCCCTCAAGCCAGCGGACACCATTACCCAAGCCACTGTATCACTTAGAAATGCCTTCTACTAGCACCTCCAGGACTGCATGGATCAGGCAATCCCAAACAAAACAAAGACTCTTTGTACCACAGGCAAGCATCCAGTCTGGTGGACCCTAGCCATAAACAAGCTCTACAACACAAGGAAGGAGCTACTACAAGATAGAGCGTAATCCGTAGGAGGGAAGACACCCTGCTCATTGTGAGTAAAACACTGGGTTCCCCCATACAATCATAGGAGGCAAGTTTTGAGAGTAAACCCACACAGGACTCAAGGGACACTCATGAGGCCTTTTTTGCCTATGTTTGAAACCTGGGAGGAACTCCCAGATATGCTCAGAATTAGTTCGAATGATGTAGATATCACTGCACCTACAGACATTGCCAACATACTGGCTAACAGGTTCATTGCAGATTCCTCCCCCAACTGGAGGGTATCTACACCAGAGGATTGTAGCCCCCCAAACATCTCCAATGCTGGGGTGGGAACTGCTCTATCCAAGGCAGAAAACACTTTATCCATGGGACCAGATGGTGTCCCCAGTTGTGTGCTCCATGAACTCAATGAGTAATTACACCCGCAGTTAGGGCAGCTGTTTAATCTTAGCCTCACCTCAGGATATGTGCCCAAGGAGTGGCATACGGCAATGGTGTACCCACTTCACAAAGGAGGTGCCTCAACCAACCCCGGAAATTACCATCCCATCAGCTTGACAAGCCTGTTCTGCTAAGCTATGGAGAGGATCATAATGGGAATTATAAATAAAGACATAGGGGACTTGCAGACATTGGATACAATCCAGTTTGGCTTTGTCAAGGGCAGATCATGCCTTTTAAACTTGGTTGACTTTTTCAAAACAGTCACCCAGGCCATTGACGTGGGCAAGGCAGTCCACACAGCCTACCTTGACCTGGCAAAGGCTTTCGACACAATACCCCACTCAGGCATCATTGAAAACATCACCAGCATAATTGTGAACCCATACATCACAGCATGGGTTGCAAACTAGCTAAGTGACGGAACACACAGGGTCAAAGTTGCTGGTGCCATGTCACACTCCAGAGCTGTCACAAGTGGTGTCCCACAGGGCTCAGTCCTGGGCCCACATTTGTTCAGCATCTACTTTTCAGAAGTACGAGCAAACACAGGAGGATTATGGCTGACAAAGTTTGACGATGACTGCAAACTGGGAAGCATAGTTGGAAACCCATCTGACACAGACATCCTTCAGAAGGGTCTCATAGACACGGATGACTGGTGCCACAGCCATGACCTTACATTAAACACTAAACAATGCATAGCCATACCCTTCAGGAAGAACAGGGTTACCACTACTTCCCATCTAGGTGGCAATCCTCTAAGCACAGAGGAGGTTATCAGGGACCTGGGCACCCAGGTTGACAGTAACCTTTTGTTTGACACTCACATTGCCAGGGTAGTTTGGAAGGCCTTCTACATTGGCCACCTCATCATGCAGGGATTCACATCTAGATCAAGGGAGGTCATTGTTCCCCTGTACTCATCACTCATCAGACCAATGATTGCATACAATGCCCCATTCAGATTGTATCTGACCCAACACCTGCGGCAATTGGATGGGCCCACAAATTCCTCAACAGGAGGTGAAAGGGTCTCAAACATATTTCTTATGCTGCCCGACTGAAGGAATTCCAGCTGTATTCAGTCACTTACCGTCTGCTCAGAGGTGACCTGTGCCTGACATACAAGGCTATGTCCAACCCAGAATTATTGAACATGCTTCACCTCAAGACCTCTACATCCATCAGAACTACAAGGGCAGGAGACCTAAACCTCAACACAGATATTAATAGGATGTGCTGGAGGGACAGATTCATCACCCAGAGAGTCCCTATGCTGTGGAACAACATCCTGGTACATGTGAGGCTGAGCACCTCACTGGCTTCGTTCAAGTGAGATCTTGACCAATGGATGGGAGATTGCAGGTATACCCCAGGGATAACCTCAGTATCACTGCTTGACAGAGGCACAGCAAAATAATGGGCATATTATCCATCAACTTGAAGGGGTGGCAGAAGCCACAAAACTCTGGGCTAGGCTTATTAATGCCCTAGGGCAGATAGCCTAGTACGAACCTATGCACATAGGCCTGGGGCAGTTCCTGATATTAGGACAGTGGTCTGCAGCAAGCTATATAGTAGTAGTCAGTTTTAGCCATTGGTTTTTGACCATGGCTATTCCATGTTGCTTCTTGTTGTGGTACAAACATGGGTGTGTGGTTATCCATGCTATTTATTGCTAGTCACCCTCATTTTGTATCTTGTTCCATGTTTTTGCACATGTACATCACTGTATGACGTGTGACCTGGTAGTGTCAGGGTGCTGATGTGGGCTTTGACCCTGTTTTCTATTACAGCACTGATATCTACATTCTCTATACTGTGTGTGTTTACACTGCACACATCTTGATGTTTATACTTCTGGCATTGGGTAGCATTACATCTAGGTTCCTATCCCTTGTGGTACCCATGAGGTGGGTTTGTGTTTTGTGGTTTATGATTCTTGAGGGTGGATGTTAGTTGGGGTCCTCAGGTGTGCATGTGGTACATGATATTACATTACTTAACACATGGCATTCATGCCTCAGGTGGTGCTGCAAGGCCACCTCTGTCGGATACACATACTACACTCCCTGTACATGTTTGGCAGCAGGTTGTGTCATGTTAGGCATCCCTGTTACTGTATGAGTGAGTCAGAGCGGGTATCAGTCCCAGTGTTCCTACTGACCAAGCGTATGTGCTATGCGTTGCCTCTTTGCCAAGGCCAGGGCATACTGGGCACACGTCCTTCTGCCTACTGGGACAAGGTCAGGTTGTTCCTCCTCCGAGTCACCCCCTGCCTGTGGTGGCCTTGGCAATGGTCGCCGGATGTTTGGCCCAGCCCTGTGCTGGTCCTGCTGCAGCTGTTTCCGCAGGATCATATTATGTAGCATAGCACATATCATGATCATTTGGGTACATGTAGTTGGTGTGTACTGCAAGGCTCCACCAGATGTGTCCAGACACCGGAACCGTGACTTGAGCAGCCCAAACACACGCTCTATGATATTACGTGTTTGTGCGTGTGCCTCATTATGGCGTTCCTGTTCAGGTGTGTGAGCATTTCTGATGGGTGTCATCAGCCACGGCTCAAGTGCATAACCTGCATCCCCCACTAGGTGTCTGTGTGGGAAGTCCCCATTGGCAACTGATTGGTACAGCTGCGTCAGATGCCAGATATGGGAATCGTGGTAGCTCCCAGGGCAGCCAGCACACACATTCATTATTATGCCCTGGGCATCACACACGACCTGGCAGTTGATGGAGGGGTATCCCTTGCGGTTAATGTAGGCTCTACCCCGCTCTCCTGCTGGTGCTTTGATGCGTATGTGCGTGCAGTTTATAGCACCCAGTACCTCAGGGTATTCCGCTATTTGCTGGAAGAGACGCATATTGCTGGCCAATACCTCACGGGCATTGGGGAAATATACATGATCACCGACATGTGCTGACATGGCATCCAGGAACTGGTGTAGTACCCTGGAGGTTGATGCCTGTGATATCCCCATCATATCGCCAGTTGGTCTCTGGAAGGTACCTGTTGCTAGTATTCTTAGGCCAACACATACCTTGGTTTCCACTGGGATGGGTTCCCCTCTGTTGGTTCTGTGTGTGAGGCGTGGCCTGCACAGCTCAACAATCTGCTGCAGGAGCTCTCTGTCCACTCTATAGCGCTCTACTATCTCCAGCTCATGTAACCCATGGTAGGTGACCCTGGGCCTGTATACTCTTCTCCTTCTCCTCACTCTGGGTTGTCTGTCAGCATCTGCATTGTCACCACCCTCAGCAATTCGCCTATGCCTGATTATAATAGCTATGGCAGCCCCTAGCATTTCTGCTCTGAGTTCAGCTTTTTTCAGTTTTCAATTCTGATAGCTTAGTTTCTGGCAGTATCTGTTGTGAGAAACAGCCTGCACTGCTCTTTGCAGTGTTTTAAGTACTGGGTTGGGCTTCTAGTCTGCCTGTGTAATTGCCTGCTTCTAATTGTTTCCACCAATTAACTCCAGTAGTATCTTCTGGCAGTTTCCCTGGATTTTAGTTGTTTCCTGTTTCCTTTCTGTTTCCTGAGGTGGAGCAATGTGCACACCAGCTTAAACACGCTCACAGTCACTTAAGCACGCGCACACATCCCTACACGGTGTTACACGCGCGCACACATCCTTACACGGTGTGAACTAGGCTGATTCATGCTAACACGCGCGCACACTGCCTTACACACGTGCACGCCTGCGCAAACCGTTGTAAACGGTTTGCAACACACTCCCACATTTTGAACCTGCCTTACACGCTGACACGCCAAGATGCACGTATTTCAAGAAACTTTGAGTGTAGGGATAGCGTATACCCTCAATTTCTTGACTTTCCTAGTGTTCTGTTGGGACACACCTCCCTCCCTGATGTCTGTCATCTGTTACCTTACATTGCCCTCCAATCTGGTACATTTATTGCTATCATTCCCCCCCATGATGTCACCTACCTCTTACTCTGTTCCTCCCCCGTCTCTAACTCTTACACTACTCAGACAGTGCTCATTACCTATGTGACAGTGTGATTCAGTATTGTAACCCTCATTTACATAGGATTGCCTAGTAATGACTAGTTACATGTCTTACACGGAGCTTCCCCCCCTTGACAACCACTAAACGGAGGCCATATTGTTTTTGGTCTGCAAGTCCCTCCATTGACATTCAATGTAATACATAAATCCCACAATTGTGGGCTTATAAGCTTCGGTTTTCAGTTTTAGGTAGAGCACCCCGTTTGCGCGGGTGTGCGCTGCAGTTAAAGCCAGAAATCCCGTGGAAAAAAAAAAGTTATATAACTTATTTTTGCAACAGTTTTTCATGCCAATGGCCACATATTTGGCCATTGGCATGCTTAATGCAACATATGCACCCTTTATTTGGAGCTGACATAGCTCCGTTTTTAATTTTGCAGAAATGTACTCAGTTGTCAGCTGAGTACATTTCTGCAGCTAACACGTCCGTTACATGGACTGGTTTCTGCTTCGTGGATCGCTCAGATACCTCATTTGCATATCTTTGAGCTGCAAATGAGGTATTGAGCATTTCCACGCCCAGTCCGTGTAAGAGACGTGTTAGCTTTCTCTTACACGGAGGTTTGGGCTGTTCCTGAATCAGGAGGCTTACACGGAGGCTTACACTACTCTTGAACTCCGTGTAAGCCTTCCTGAATCTGGCCTTATGTCTTTTACCTTGCAGGTTTATCAAAAAATAGGTTAAGAGACATTTAAGAAAAAGCACATTTCTGTTTCACAGGAGATCTCATTTGTAGTTGTCAACTAATGTTGCCTTTCATTCAACACTAAACATTGATGTACAACTAAAGTTACATGCAAACCACGTTTTTATTTCTTTTGTTTTTTTTTTTTTTGTTTTTTTTTATACGAAAGTGCATTTTTGAAAAAATGCACTTCCGCAAAAGTGAAGTTGTGAACTTATGTTTCGATGAAAAGCAAATTTGCTGGATCAAATGGGATCCATATATATATATATATATATATATATATATATATATATATATATATATATATATATATATATATATATATATATATATATATATCTGTACTAAAGTATAGCTGTTAGTTCCAAACAAAATAAGACAGACAACAATATAGATGACAGTTGGAGTTAAACCAAAGCTTAGATTGCTTAAATATTTCCTAAATTCTGTTGGAAAAAAAAACAGAAATTGGGAGTTGATAATACGATGGTAAAAGGTTGTCTGAATGCAAGAGACTGCTACTTTTACAAATGTGAACATGCTTGGTTTCCTAGGGAGATACTGCACTCTTCCACATAAGGAACTAAAAACATTTTAAAATAAGTAGATTTATTTTAATGAAACAAAACCCATATATAGCTGCAACAAGTTTATCCTCCGGAGTTAATCTACAAGTGAAATAATGCTAGGCTAGCTTATTTTGCAGATGAGACTTGCTATGCAAGTCTGAGTTGAAGATTTCCCCCAAGAACTAAAACTGCCTTTAATTTATAGTTTATATTATCAAATTATCGTTTCATTAGTGATGCATATTATCACAACTGCTTCTAAAGTTTTCAGTCAAAATTACTTTTTTAAACTTTTTTTGTACAAAATACATCTGCATTGTCTGACTGTTTTCAGGTACAAGCAACACTACATAAATAAGGTGTATATGGAATTTATGTTGCTGGAAAAAAGATATGAAAGAGAATTTAAAGAACCTTTACAAGAATTCTTGCCTTTATTTTAAGCATATACTGTAACACTATCACTTTTGTCTCCATTTGCTTTACAACCTGTTTGCAAAAGTTGATGTTTCTGACACATCAGTTCATTCATTCTTTCATTCACACATTCTTAAATTCCTGTTTAATTCACTGCAGGGGTACAGTGCAGCAGGAATCAATCCCAACACTGATTGTGCCAAGGCAGTGCAGATCATTCCGAATAGGGCACCAACCAGTCACAATAAATGCACACAGACACACTATTATATGGCTCTGCAGACCCATAAAAAGTTAACAGGACTGCTAGTTCACCTGCTGTACATCTCCGAGATGTGACTGGAAATCTGAGAACCTTGCAAAAACCCATAAAGAAACAAGGAGAGAGACAGATTGCAAACTTTGCACATAGGTACCCCAGTCAAAAAAGGGACATATGCATACTGTTTACATGTTTATGAAGCTGATATGGGCATCTAGGCAGAACCTGTCCACATTTAACAAACTTAAAATAAATAAAAGTAATGAAAAAATGTCCATACAGAATACACATCATCCAAATAACCAACTACATATGTATTAATTCATGTCTCTATTCCACCCACAGTTTTCAAGAAACATCCTGAGTTGTTGTCAGTAGTTTATGTTCTTAATATATGTCTTTCTGACAACTTTGTTAGGATTACAGTTAAAATGCCTGACATTAATTAGTCCTGCATGCTACACAAATCTGTTTTTTTTTTTAATGTTTTAAGTTGTGACTCTGGTTTTATTGTATATTTTTGAATGTATTTACTACATGTAACATAGGTAACCAGGATCAACAACCCTTTTCAGCTACAACCTTGTGCACACAGGATAAATAGAGGGTTGTGATCATAACAATCATGTAACTCAACTGTACAGATTATTTTGCAGAATGTCCAGATTGTTGCTCATATTTTAGGTCTGTTTCTTATAAAATTGTGTTTTTTCTGGCAAACATACCTCTCAGCAAAAGAAATGTGGACAAAGCGAAAAATAATGGGGGGACAAAGCCCCAAAAATAAGGACAAATTTTAAATCTTGCTCTTATAAATGCAGAAAGTCGCTAGAATAAAAGGTTTTGTGTTAAAATGCATTTTCTTAAGAATATATAGTCTGAAACAGAAATGTCTGCCATTATTGTGAGATTTCAATCCTATCAGGGCCAGCTTTGGGTCAACTGGTGCCCTAAGCAAAAGGGCTTCACAGTGCCCCACCACCACTCAGAACCCCCATTCTGGTCTACCTACACCATCCAGATTACTTTTTTCTTCATTTTTCTCACAGGTTGTCTTATTCTTTAGTTTTTCCTGTTTTCATTCAACGCATTTTAAAGAAACCATTTCTTTACTGCAAAAATAAATACTGGAAAAGTGCCCCTACTAAAGCGGTGCCCTATGCAGCCACCTAGATGGCTTACACCAATGGCTATGTTACCACATTTTATGAGAAAGACTAAAAATATGAAGAGAAAATCTGGACAGTTCAAAGGTATGTGTGGCAAATCATGGAAGGCTGAAGTCGGAAAATAACAGGCAGTTGTTTCAGACTTCATGCTCTTCAGTTTACACCAATAAAAATGTTCTGTTAACTTTCTAAGTTTATAAGGGCAATATTTAAAAAAAATGTCCATATTTTGGTCCTTTGATCCCCCAGTATTGATGGCTTTATCCAGACTTCTTGATCAAAGTGGTTGAGAGGCATGACAACTTCGTTATTATGTGCTCGAGACTTAAGATGCTAAGAAATTCATCGAGAGCGGAGCCTAGGAGGTGTATCTTGGCATCCATGTCTCGAACACGTAATGACAGGTTATGATGGTTGTGACCTAATCTAACTATTGTATACAGTTTACGAAGTTGTATTTACTCCATACTGAATGTTAAAGCACATAAAGGGTGACGTAGCAGAGACATCTATTAATGAAAAATCGGACAAATTTTTAAATACTGTCCTAATTTATGTTATTTACCGATGACGTCTGCAAACTTACGAGCAGATAGAAGCAAATATGTCTATTGCCCACGTTGAGTTAAGGAACGTGCCTTCCTTATACTCAACAGCGCTTAGGGGTATGCAATACTTGTTTTTACTTCAGAAATTGCCTACTAACGTCCTCTTATTTTTTCAGTTTCTCAAGTTAACAGTAGTAAGATTTAAGAAAAAGTCCAACATAAGAGGAGCAGCGCTGCACATGTCATCATCACTGCAACGGCAATGTATTAATAATGGAGCCAACAAAATAATTAATTCATATTATAACACAAGCAATACGGTATCTACTTGTTTTTAAGAGTTAACACACGCAGAAATACTCTACTCAATATAATATTTTCACCGGCGATGTGTTCACGTGCGTTTTCGCTATTGGCCAACTTTGTAAAAGAGAACGTGGCATTAAGTTAGTGCGCATGCGTAGAAGTTTACTTCCGGATGACCAAGATGGCTGCAATGAATGATGGTGGAGTGTTACCAGCTGTAGGTGTATTGAAATTATTAGTGTACTGTTTTTCGTGGTTTCATCTCTGCCATGGTCTCTATTTCCATATTGGCGAAACGGAAAAAAAGTGCTTTATCGAGGAGATTCCGGATGAAACTATGGTTATAGGTAATGAGAAATTTGCATTCCAAGTACAGGAGGAGAGAGGTTAATAAGCTAAAGGCAGGAGTTATTGAAGACTAGGACAGAAGTCGTGGTGATGGGTAATATGAAAAAAAAAAGTTTGTAGCCATATAATGTATATGCCATGCAGGGTTGTGAACGTGAAGTACCTTTCGTAGAAACTGAAGGAATTGTGTGAAACTCGGTACCGAGCGATGACATGTGAGCACACCTCTCAGCTGTTACTGTCAGGGAACTCCTTGATTTTGGCTCAGACACTCTTAATCCTTGCTAAAATTGGTGAATTTTGGAGAATGTGTGCTGAATTTTACTTGATAAATAATGACAGTAATTAGAGTTATATACTTCTTTTACTTCAAAAACTGTATATAAATTAATGTTTTATTAAGCTAATATAACTAATTGTCCCTGATTTGTTGAGAGCTATGCGTGTGCGATGTCAGTTGACGAGTGTAAAGTTTAAACAGTAAGCATCATTGGAGATTGTTTTTGCCTTTTATAGACGATAATGTTGAAGTGATGATGAACTAGGATGATGATGTAGGTAGTTAACATGTTTGTCAACCTAGAGTGATAGCCAGCCATGAAACTTTTGGCATGGAGACTCCGTGACACTTGGGGATCACAGCAAACAACCGAAATGAAGAATCAGTTTCTTAATTTGTATTAAAGTGTATGATCTTGTGGAGGTTGGTTACGTGTAGCGAACAGTGTTAATTTGTTTGTGTAGTTTACCTTTCCGAATAGGACAGATTAGATTACGTTTTTTGGAATGAGTTTATATCCATTCGTGGAAATTAGCTTGAAGTGGATGAAATGTGGTTTTTCAGTATTGCGCTGCTCTAGGAGAACATGTAATGTTAGTTATTAAGCTCCTTCTTGCAGTATTGGGCTGTAGGGTATAAGATCTCTAGTTGTAAAACCGTATGCTTTGATCGTAAAACCTGAAGATAGTTTTAATGTCTGCTTTCTTGTTAGCCTTTTCAGTCTAGTGGCTGAAGTGAGATATTTCAAACAAGTTAACTAATAAATGCACTACTTGCCAAGATAGTCTTCTTGGTTGCTACGTGTAATTTTTGCCAGTTATGTTAAGAAACCTTCATAACTTCAGCTTACTCCACAAGCACTTTAATAAAAAGTGAGAGCTTTTGTCTGTCACACACAGTTCACCAGAGAAACTTTTTAGGTCTCTTCGGTTATGGTAAGAATAAAATTGTTATTCTGGTAAAGTCTGTTTGAAATAGAAGTGAAAGTTCTCAATTTTGTTACGAAAGTGCTTGTGAACCTCTAAGCAGAGTTATTGGTTTATTTAGTTCTGTTTGTTCTCAGTTGCAGTGTTTGGGTGAAGCCATTTAGTTTGATGAGGGACCTTCGTAAACGCTAAGTCCAACAATAACATACGACTGTGTCTGTGACATTCATTCACTTCCACTATGGGGTTGCAGCAGCATACTGCTGCAGATGTTAGCCCTACCGCCTCACAGTACTTTGGTTTTCTGGTTAATGCTTTTGCTGCAGTCTTCAGCTTTTTACAATAACCTGATGCCATGTCTGTAGGGAAGTTGGGGCACTCCAAATTTCCCATTGTGTTGTGAATACATGTATGCAGTATGTTGTGGAATGGCATCCCCATCTAAGACTGATTCCATGTGTTATTCTTATAACTTGTTAGGCTTCCCCGTGTCCATGTTAGCAGTTGTGTACCACAGTAGTTCCCTAATGTTGCTTTACACAAGTTTTGGTGGGGGCTTTTGCAGACATACAGGGATCATTGACTGACAAGTTTATGCAAGTTATGCATACTCACTCCAGAAGCCACATTTTGTCCAGATTTGGAGAAAGGCATTTTTTGCAGGTGGTGCTTTCTTCTCATTCCTCTTCATTTTACTGTTGCTCAGCTTTGTGAAGTGTCAGTACTCTGTCCCCAAAGCTGTGCTATTATTATTATTAGCGATTGTCTTTAATTCTAAGTTGTTGTGGAAATTGATGTGCTTTTTCTACAGAAGGAGGATTGCTGCTGTGCATCACTAACTCTTAAAACTTTTTTTCTGTTATGCCCATAGCTTGTTGGGTAGTTTTTGGGTCCTCTGCAATGAATAGGGTAAATGAGATTTAAAATGAATGAAGTGTGTGTGTGTGTGTGTGTGTGTGTGTGTGTGTGTAATATATATGTATGTATGTATGTATGTATATATATATATATATATATATATATATATATATATATATATATATATATATATTTTGTGTGTGTATATGTATGTATGTATGTATATGTGTGTGTGTGTGTATATATATATATATATATATATATATATATATATATATATATATATATATATATATTTTTTTTTTTTTTTTTAAACTCCATAGAAAATCAATTGGTTGTTGTACTCTGTGTATCTGTTATGCTTTCTGTAAGTTAGAATTAAAACTACTAGTGGCATCACCTGACCAGTGTTCGTAATCATTGGTTTTCTCTTCATTTAGTGATGTTGGGTGTGCTATTACCTTCAACCCGTGGTGTTCCTACTTGCCTTTCTGTAAACTGCTTCCAGTGTCATGATGTCAGTTTGGCTATATGATTTCCAGAGTTGTATACAGTACTGTGTGTGGCATGATCACTGAGTGATGGGGCAAGAGAATGAAATCATTTCCCTAGGTGTCAGATTTCATGAGGATGCAGCCACACTATTCTGTTGGTCCTGACTAATTCAGCACTTAGTGGTTCATCATGACCATCATGGTCATTGCTGCTACTTTCTCTTGATGTGTGTTAACTTCTGTTCCCTCCCACAGTCTTTATTGCACTCCCACACACATCTTGAGCTTTTGCTATTGTATGTTTGCTCAGTTCACAAGCTTCCTTAGCATTTTTTTGTTGTGTCAAGGAATCTATGTATCCCAATGTCTTATAGATCTTTGTGTCATCTGTGAAGACCCCATTTGCTCTTGCTTGAGACATCCACTATAAAAATGTTGATATAAAGATATTGAACACCAGGCGTGCCTGCAGTAGGCTTTGTTTTTGCAGTTCCCATTCTACTCATTCCTGTTATGAGCCCTTAAAGTAAGAATGGACAGCATGTGTAAATAGACTGGGGTTGGTTTATACGATCATGCTCAGCCTCCTGTCTGTCTTTCTTGTGGCTTATGTCCAGTGTAGTCCATGCCCTAGTTTCTCTTTCCTTTTCCACCCCACCCCTTTTTTTTAACCACCTGGGTCTGACACACCTACTGCCTGAGTATGTTGTTTCTGCTCCAACATTTTCTTTTGCTACCTTTCCCATTTGTGTTGCTGTTTAGCATCCATTCTGTTTCACTTCTCCCTGTGCCTGCTTCTGACTTGGCTGTTCTTTTTTCCTCTAGCCTGTATTGCTTGTTCTTTTTCTGATCACTTCATGCTGACATCTCCTTTTCGAGTCCCCATCCTGTCTCATTTTTTTCTTACTTTCTTTTCTGTTTACTGTCATCCATTACCAGTTCCTGTGTAGTTCCATTTCTTTGGGTCTAGCATGTCCTTCAGTTGACGTCTGCTGAGCCAGTCCTGTAGTACTGGTATCCCAAATTAGGTCTTCCACAAGTCTGCCCACCATGCCACCGAGCACATGTTGTACACATGGGCAGTCTCTTTGCTCTCCATTCTTTCAAATTTTGTTTCTGCCTGCCTCCTTTTCATCCACATTAGGTGCTGCTAACAGTTTATACCAGATAGCCATGCTGATGTGTAATATTCACTGCTGTTAAACTAATACAGCTAGTACTAACAAGCAGTCTTAATTTGTCTATACTGTCTGAAGTCTAGTGAGGCATCTTAATGTTGCCTCGTGGTGAGAAAATACAGCACTGATTTGCATGACTTTCTTCTGTTTGCAAGTCCTGGTAGTTAATCAAGGCACCTTTGGAAGAGCTGGGGTTTGGTATTTGAGAGGCTTAATCCTAATGTGCCCCAGTGAAAGAACTGCTAAATGCTTAAAAGTCCAAGTGTTTACAGATCTTTTTGCCTTTAGGTATCTTCCTGAAAAAAAATGGTGATTTTTCGTGAGTTTACATATTAATTTGTAAAATGAAAGCAAATAAAAAATGGAGTTGATCACAGTAAGGTTACAGTGACCACTGTTGAGGGTTTTTATAGGTATGGAGTAGAATGGCTTAGCCTCAACTGCGCAGAAGGAAATCTAGTGAATACATGGATGGAACCAGGCATGAAATGGTAGTAGGCTTCCAGTAAACTGAACACCTTGCTGTAAATGAACACTCTTGTTTCTTTTTTGAGATTGGTTTGTTTTTTTGTTTATTTGTTTGGAGCTCACAGCATCAGAATGTTGTGATTGGTGAAGAAAGGAGGGTCGCCATCATTAATTGACTGGCAGTTGGCTTGGAGAAGGATGCCAACAGAGTAGACTCCTAGATAGTTAATTATGTATTTGTGAAGGGAGAAAGTAGTGGCTTAGCCCATGCAGGTCCAGGTTAACAAAAAAAATGTATGAGCTAAATGGTAATAATGGAAGAGGAAAGACAATGAGTGCATTGTAGTGCCTGATTACCTATCAAATAAGTTTGGCACAAGGTAAAGAGGAGCAGAATGTAAAGCAGAAGTTGGCCTGTTCATTCAGGAGTGAAGCCTTGGAGTGGAACTATACATTTTTATCTGCACTTTGTTTTTCAGGTAATTACCGAACACAGCTATATGATAAACAAAGAGAAGAGTATCTTCCTTCCACACCAGGTCTTGGAATGTTGGTAGAAGTCAAAGACCCAGATGATAAGGTATTGAATAGTTTTATTTTTGAAACACCTTTTATTCATTTTACTTGATGAACAATGACATGGGGTACACATACAGTTACAAAAAAAAATAAAACTCCATTTTAAACATTTTCTTAACCTCATGCATTAGAAGCATTTTCTTTTTTTGACAACTAGTATTCACTCCAGCATTACATAAATTGCTCTAGTCCTGCCTTCCCTACAATTTCACTTCTTCTCAAGAACATTATTCCCACAAATTCAATTTTTCTGTGAAGTTTGCTTCTTCCCTTTTCTAGGATCTGACCTGCAATTCTTTTTATCTTTTTTATATTATTCCAATATTTCATTTACGGTGGGTTTAGATTTTGATTTCTCTTTCTTAGTAATTGCTTTTTTTGGTAACCAACAGCATTAAATGTACATGGGCGTAATATGTGTAGTCAGTTCATATCTCATATTGAGGCTTTGGTCCTCCATTTCTGAAAAAGTAGTCTGTGGGGAATTTTTAAAACCTGCTAAATTGTTACATTCCCAAAAAGATATGTTCCCATTCTCTCTCCAGTCACACCCTGTATTATGCTGTCCACCGGTAAAAAAAAAAAAAAAACGTTCTCCAAAAGTCTGCTTGGAGTAAAAATTACATATGAAAACACTTCTTCCATGCAAAAGTCCTTAACTTTCTAGAATTTGTTGCAAACATGGGAGCCAATACAGATATCTGTCCACAGTTCATTTGTAAGCCTCTCTTGGTTATTTCTAACCTTTTCTGATATTGTGTAGTATTTTGTATGTCCTACCAATTATCCTTTTTTAATGGCAGCTTCTTTTCTAGATTTAGCTAAAAACTCCAGCAGAGCTTGTCTTTCATTTAATACTCCCATGTTGCTTTCTGTTTGTCTGTACTTTATCAGTCCTTAGTATGGAAGGCAGTCTCTGTTTGCTTCCACTTGGCCTCATCCCACTCTTACATTTCTCTCCATATTTATTTGCTTCTAATACCTTGGTCCATTTGCAATTTTTTATCCCATAAATTCTAAACCCTTTTGCCTATTTTCTAAATCCTTACTTGTAGTCATCCCTATTGGGAAAATCTCCTTTCACCGTTCTGTCTTGTCTAAGTTCTTAGATTGCTTTCTGCTACTTTATGAACATAATATTCTGCATGTTAGGTATTCATTTTTAAGGGCCTGCATCCAAAATCCTACCCCCCCCCCAATGTTTCTTCATCATTCCTTTCCTCTTTGATTTGTAAAGTTCTGCTTATGTTATTTATAGGAGCCCCAGCTGCATGGCTCTAAAGTATCTCTTTGAACGTGGTAATCCTAACCACCTTGTTTTGTGATGAGAAACAACTTATCCCACTTAACTCTTGCCTTCTGTCTCTCCTATATAAATTAATTCAACTATTTATTCTGGTTCCCAAGTACTCTTGATGGTCAAAATATGTCTAGCATGTATGCATGTAAAACTAAAGTAACTAGAAACATTTTCACGGCTTTGTTACTGTCCGTGTCTATAGTCAGTAGTTTTCAACTTCCCAGTTTTTGAAATATATTTGTTTAGTTTCTTTTCTCATATTCTTAGTTGCCTTATAAAATTATTTTCAATTCATACACCTAAATACTTATTCTGTCCTCGTGGGTATGGGTTTTGCTGAACCAATTCATGTGTGAGTACATAGTTTACTGTTATCTTCATTTTCTTTATATATGTCAATGTTCCACAACACTGAAATGTCCTTTTCTGGATTCAAGTGCAGAATATTTTCTTTGCCAATAACAAAGGGAAAATAGGACATACGTGCCTGGTTCTGCTTTTGAAATGCATGTTGTCAGAGAGGAACCCTTCCACCTTAATTTTTGTCTCTGATCCTTCAGATATCCTCTTAATTAACGTGTCAGGGAAATCAAGCGTGACCATTGCCCTACTTGTAAAATTCCATCTGAATCTGTCAGATGCCTTCTCTGCATTGACTCACCAACAGTAGTGGCATTTTCTTACACTCTGCCTCCCTTTGGATCATCATCATCAGTTCCATTAATTTTGTCAAACGTTTGCCACCCCTCCACGAAACTACATTGATCCTTATCTATTAATGTTGGCAACACCACTGCTTTACTGTTACCTAATGTAGACATAAATGCTATAGTTGTGGTTGAAAATTGAAATTGGACTGTACAAAGTTGGGTCTGAAGGGTATTTACCCTTTTGGGTAATATAGCCACCATAGCTTTCTTTCAAGTTGCTGAACCTAGTTTTACAAATATTAAGTAAAACATCCCAGATATTTACCACTTTCTTCCTTCCTTAATTTTGCAGGAATACCTTCTGTACACTGAGACATTCATGTTGATTGATTATACTTCACCATTTTTCTCTCAACCCAGTTAAGGTGTTGTACTTAATAATTTCAGATAATCTTCCTTCCTTATGTCTCTGTTCTACAGAGAGCTGTAATACTTCCATGTCTTTGGACATAGTTCCCCCTAGATTTGTTTCCAGTAACTTGGCCTTGACCTTTTTCTACATCACCAGCTGTCTGTAGAGTTTCTCTTTGTCTTTCCCAGGCTGGTATGAACTGGAGAGTTTAGCAACCCTTTCAAGCAGTCTTAGTTGTATTTTGTGTCCTCATTTTTTTCATAGATTGTAGCACATTGGTTCTGACCTCCTTCTATATCCCTCCTCCAGGAAAAAGCTCAAATGAGTCCATTATGCCAAATCTATTGTTTGTTTATTTTGTCTAGCTCACTTGACTTGAAAGTTCACTTGGTTGAAGTTCATTTGGTCGAAAATGGAATATAGCCCCTGCCCCACTGCAGTGCATCCCTGGAGTGAGAATATTAAATAGGGGGGGGAGGCATAACCCCCCCCCCATATAATTGTAATGTATTCACTATTGTAAGAAGGTATATCTATTAGAAATGCATTTTTTTTTTTTTTTTTTTTTTTACTAAAAACTATTGGCATTATGCCCCCACACCCCCCTTATTTAATATTCTCACTCCAGGGCTGCACTGCATATATAATATAGATCCATAGGTTCATAGATTAGTACTAAGCTAACTGCCCTTGCGAGACATTTTAAGCCTAGCCAATTATCCCTTGTGAGACTCGCACCCTGCATCTTGTGTTTGTAAGGCAAACACCTTAGCCATTAGGCCACCCTCCCAACCCATATATATATATACACACACACATACATACATACATACATACATACATACATACATACTAATGGGGTCACATGCAACACTTGACTTGAGTCCTGTGATCCACCTGTAATTTTAAATACTGCCACTTTTAAATTGTTGATCATCTGTTTTGACACAAACCTCTTGAAGCCTTCAAATGTGTTCCTTTAACCAAATACCTACGTATTTTATCTTATTCTCCTACAAAAAAGTGCAAATGTTCCCTGATTTAGATATTCCTCATAGTTTTATAGGATAATACTAGCCTATTGGCCAGGAGGGCCTTGTATGCCTAGCCAAGAATTTTGCCCCTGTTCCCTCAAAGTCAACACCTGTTTGCCCTGTCCAGCAGGGACACCGGTGGGATCCCAGGGTTGTATTTTCTGTTTCCCATCCAGTTGTCCACGTTCCTCTTAAAGAGGGCTAGAGAGGTACTCTGCTTGACATGGAGAAGGGAGTCTATTCCACAGACTGGGGGGGTCTTTGGGAGACCTCTCTATCCCGCCAACAAGTTATGTTAGTGTCACATACCAGGTTAAGGCTTTGCATGTGAGTTGCGTGAGTGTAGTGTTTCTTACAGATATGCAGCAGCTCCATCAAGGGAGGGTCTGAAATGGCCTTCTATGCCAGACACAGGTCACCTCTTAGGCTGTCCCTCCACTCAGTCTCCTACAGACTGCTATTTGTATAGAATAGGTGTTTGAAATCCTGGATTTTCCTGGTTAGGAACCTCTGTGGTCTCACCAACTGCTGCATGTGCTTGGCAAGGTACGCGCCGAAGCCGGCATTGTACTCAATAATGGGTCTCGTAGGAGGAGTACATGGATGTTATGATCTCCTTTTTCCTGTATGAAATACCCTTATTTATGAGGTGGGTCATGTAGAAGGCCTTCTGTACAACATAGGCAATGTGATAGTCAAAAGACAGGTTGCTGTCAACCTGGGTGCCCAAGTCCGTTGCGACTGATTGCATGTTTAGTACATTATTAATGTGATAATTAGTGGTGGTGACATTTTCCCCAAAGGGGATAATGATACATTTCTTGGCATTCAGTTTGAGGCCATGCTTCTGGCACCTGTCATTTGTTTGGGTAAAGCCCTCTTGGAGGATGTTCACATCACTAGGGGAACTTGAGAGCACCCAGCTTGCAGTCATCTGCAAACTTGGTCAGTCACAGACCACTGGTTTTGGCTTGCACCTCAGAAAAGTATATCTCAAACAGTAGAGGTCCCAAGACCGATCCTTGGGGTACACTGCTAGTTACGGGTCTACTACTATAAGTGGCTTCCCCTACTTTGACCAAGTGGGTTCTATCCGTGAGCCTGTTAGCTACCATTCTGGTAACATACGGGTTGATGCCTAGCTGGGAGAGTTTATTCCTTTGATGGATTAAAGGTAGCCCTCCTAGTTTTCATCTTGTACCCTACCACACTACCAAATTTTTCCAGTCTACTGAATATTCTATTCAAATCCCTTCCTGGATTTGCTAAGGGAAGAGTAATGTATTTGTAGAAGGCCACTTTCAGGTCTGACTGTCCCCATTGGAATTCCTTAATTGGAGATCTGATTAAAGTTAGGTATAACGCACATTAATTTTGGACAGAGAACACTTTTATTTGGTTTCTCTGGATACACACCAGGACTCCGTAGTACAGGTTTCCTCATACTTTGAGTTTCTTGAAAGATCATTGTTGTAAAAAGATTATCAGGTGTTAACCTTCCATCTATGAACCACACTAATCTCTGTGTATGAGGATAGGAACTAATTTGCCTAATCTGTGTGCTGTAATAGCTATGAAGACCTTCTATTCCTGATTCAAGTGTCACTTGATGGTATAATCCAGGAAGCATAGGGTTTTCCCCTCTTTCAGAATAATTATGTAATCCTTCCCTCTATGAAAACGGGAGGCGCTTTATTGCTAAAAGCTTTGTTAAATAGTCACCCAACAGCGTATTGACTTTTCTCCTCCCAACCTCCATATCTGTAACTGGAAGCTATCTGAGCCTCGCGTGTTTCCCAAAGGGACTTTATTCATTGCTGCCCTTATCTCTTTCTCCTCCCCTATTGTGGCTGTAAGTTCTGCTTTTTTGTTCCTTTGATAAAGAAGGAAGAGCTAGCAAATTTAAATATTTGAAATTTCCTTTTTGTTTTTTTTTCCTTTCCTCTTGTTTCTGCCCTATATAGAGACTTAAAGTGGTCAGAAAAATCGCTAATACTCGCCCTGTCAAACTACATTAGTTCCTGTGATCCTTCCTTAGAAATTTGAAAAACTGTTCTTTACTACTGTTTTCTTCCTTCTTGCCTACTGAGACTCTTATTGCTCTTGGATTTTTACTAGAATAAATTTCCTGCACTGCTCCCTGCTTTCTCAGTATTCTTGTCATCCTCCAGTCTCTCTTTGTCTGACTTTAGTCACTGTAACGCCTCATTCTCTGCTTGTGTTCTTGATGCCCCCTTTCTCTACAAAACTTTTATAGTCTTTTTCCATGTTTGCCTTCTCTTGTTTGTCTGGTCTCTTGGTTCTCTTTCTCTTATTCTCCTTCTGAGATCCATCTTTCCCGTTGTTCTGGGGAATCTGCAGCCTACATCTCCAACGCTGTTTCTGTCTCTGCTCTGACTCTTCTCTGATGCTGTTATTTGGTAGATTGATTGTGGAGAGCCTCTAGCTTTTCTCCATATGTTATTCACTATGTACCTTTAGCTTATGTATGTTGTATGGATGATCTGAAAACACAGTTGGACCAGTTCTATTGGTGATACTCCCTATTGATGAACCACTTATCTAATTTAGACCGTCCATTTTATTCAGGTACATAATGGGTACAATTCCATACCCCACTTCATCCACTAACTTCCATGCTTTCAGACTGTTCCAACATATCATATTTTTGGAATCATTTGGGTTAGGCCCCCCACAACTTCTTCCAAAAAAAAAAAAAAAACTATTCCATTCCCTAGTTAAGACTGCGGCCCCTTTATAAAGCTGTATAATGTCTAGTAAGATCTTTCCAAATATTTGTCATTTCATACTTGGAAAAGTACAGGGAAGATACAGTCATCTGGCAGTTCCCAATGTCTCCCTTAGTTTCTACAAATCTTTCCTCTGTTTTCCTGAAAGGAAAATTTTTCTTCATTAAAATCTGTCCCAGCCTTCAAGCTTTGTACAGTTCAACTCAACTATCCTTTCTTCTTTTAATTTTCATACTCCTGCTTATCTAAATGCATTTCCTGTAAAGTTACTAAATTTTGGCTTTCCACCCTGATCACATTAAATATCCTATACTTTTTAGTTGTATTAGTTAATCCATTGACTTTCCAACTGAAATCAACAATGGTATTCATTATCCATTGACTTTCCAACTGAAATCAACAATGCTATTCATTTTTCCTTGAGCTTTCCAGACTGCACTGTTTCCAGTCTTCAAGTAAGTTCTATTTCCCCTGTAGTCAAAGTACTACAAAAAAAAAAAAGTCATGTTTTTACATACTGCTGTTACCCTTTAGTCACCTCTTCCTCAAACTGGCCAGTCATAGCTCACTGAGCTTCTCTTTCCTTTCATAAGCTTACCTTTCTACTTCAAACCCATCCCTAAAGTTAAAAAACAAAATTAAAAAAATAAAATCCCACAGCTTTAGATTTTTCTTGGCACTTCATTTAAATATATGCATTATATGTACACACAAACATCCAACTCGAAAGCATTCATTCCTAAATTGTCATGATTGTTCCTTCTCCATAAAACTAGATGGTCAGATTGGTTATTCTGGCCTGGAACGTCTGCTGTCCATTTCTGACCCTTTTCCTGAGGCCACTACTTCCCTTTACAAACTCTAAAATCTCCTGTGTCTGAAACCTGCTAAACTATTACATTTGCATTTTCCCTGCTAATTAAAGGAATGAGACAATGTATACAGATTTTAAAGTAATAGAGCCCTACCATGCACTATCTATACAAAAAAAAAAAAAAAAAATGTCACAGGAGATTCAGAGGTCCAAATGAGATCTAATGTCACATTTTACAAATGGGTAGTAATACGTACTTAAGTCCGATACCAGGGCAAGTCCTCTCACGGCTCTCTGGTATTCCTTCATTGAAGGTATTGCAAAGACTCCACCGTTGAACATAAAGTGGCATGCCTTTTAAATAAAGGAAAAATGTCCATAGCTCCCTTACTATTATCTACTGGAATTCATTGCTTATCCTTCAAAGGGCTTTCCTTTAATGTGGTATCACTAGTTCCCTTGCTTACAAACATTTGCCCAGTTCCCTCATGGTCTCTTTTGGGGACTGTAATGTATTACACTCCCAGGAAAGAAGATTATCAGCTTTGCGAGAATGATTAGTTTAAATTTTAAGCCATTTGCTTTGCATCTTACTTTGACCAGTAGATACCCTGCTCCCAGTCTTTGGATTGTCACTGAAAAAATCCATATCCGCATATATCCTAGGTCTCCACAAAACAAACCTTATCTCTGGTTTCAGTAATTGTGAGAACGTGTGTGTGTTTATTTATTTTAAGTAAAAATATATGCAATCTTATAGCTCTCTGCCTCTGCTGTCTGTTAGGTGCAAGGGAGGGAACCACTGTGCTTTGCCATCAAGAGACCTTGCTGTCTTTGTCTTTTGAGATTCGTGACCATACTGCCAACCTAGATTTAATTAATGCCTCAGTCTCTGCACCCTACTTATGCCAGCATCCCACTAAATTTCAAGTTTCTTCACTGAGAGCATTCTTCCTGTTCTGTTATCGCGGCACCTAGTAAGGTCATTTTAGCATCTGCAGCTGCTAGCTTGGCCTTTAAATAGATCATTCTTATCTGTAAGTTTTTGCAGAGCATTGACATGGTCTTTCACCACTTCTGTTATCTCTTTAAACTGTTTAATTTTCTTTCATATAAATGTCTTGTGTAGAGTTGATCTTCTGCATGTAGATCTTCTTTGCCGCCCCCCCCCCCCCGCCATTTGCTTCTGTGAGTCATCATTAAAAACTGAAAGTTCTGATGATGCACTTAATGAAACCCCCAGACATCAGTGTCCATGGCTAGGGCAAAATCCTTTTAGGATTTATTTTCTTAATTGTTGGAGGAGCACAAACACACTTGAAAACCTCTTTGCATTATACAATAAGTCCCAGAAACGGTTCTTTTTAAATAGTGGAAGATTACCACTTTTCATGCTTTCCATTTTCTAGCCTGTTTTATTAGAAAAACAACCCTTATCCTTATCTGCATAAATTAAGAACATAATTTATACTTCTGCTTGTATAAAAATAAGGGAAGTTAATATTTTTGTAATAGACACAACATAATCAGTACGCTTGTTTTGCATTTTTGCCCAGCAACCCAAGGTAACAATATCGTATTGCTTATACAAGCCATAATCTTGTTACAGTACAATATAAATGTACATTTTTAATTTAATATCAGCAACATAAGTCACTGATGAGCACCCCCCATTTAAAATGGGAATATATTATATTTTCGAAAGCCGACAATATTGAATGCTTAGAATCTCGAGCGTGTAAATGGAAATCTTCGTAAGGGGAGATTTCCATTTACTGCAATGTAGTGCGGCCTCGAAATATTTAAGTAGTTGGGGGTGCAGGGTGGCTTGCCCCCTTGCTTAAACCAGTTAGGGTACTTTTTTTTTTTTTTCCTGTCTTTTTATAAGGTCAACTTTTGAAGACATTAACCATATGTTCGATTTTTTTTTTTTTTTTTTTTTTTTTCAACCATCTATCTTATAATATAGACCCTTTCAAATGTCTCTGATCACTATACAGAATTACTTTACAATATTGCGTGCTTTAATTTCCGAAGAATGAGAAGCCGCATCTCCTTCAGCTTGCTGACTCACTCTGCTATGTAAACTTTATTTCCTCCTCAGCCTGTTCTGCATCAAGAAAATGTCTTTGTTCCTCAAAAAAATATTCTATAAACAAGTCTCTCTCTGTGTATACTGTCAACTAAAAAGTTTCACATGTATCAAGTCTTTCCTTCATTTCAGCCTCTGATATCTGCAGTTTTATCATCTCATCTGAAAAGCCACTTTAAAGCTGCTTCTATTCTTCCCATCGTTCTTTCGCTTATTTCTGTAGTTCGTAACACCCCTGAAGGAACAAGGTCAAGTCATCCACAGTTAGGGCATTCAGTAAGTAGTTGTACTTTTTAGCATGTTTAAATTGTGTAGAAGTTCATGAGAAGATGCAGCCTTTTTTTTGGGGGGGGGGGTCATTTTCTGCCCTAAGCGATCCTTCAATTGCGTAACCTGATTTCAGTCGAGAGAACTTTTTTATAATTGTATTAGTTATGTGACATAGAGTCCTAAACACATCTCATACGTAAGTGTCTTTGATTTGATCCTACCTTTTGTATTTTTTTCCTAGAGCTGATTAGCATGGCCTGCACATGGTACCCATTGTTGATCACCTCTGGACAGTTATTCATTCCTCTGTACTGCATGTTTGAGAGGGATGGTGCTAAACATATAGGAAATACAAAAAGGCAGTGTATTTTTGTAGGTAAGTAGTAGGCTCGCTGCTATAGCAGGCCAATTAAGCCTAGCCAGTTTTTCTTTGTGCTGCAAATAACCTATCCCGTTTGGTTATAGATTGGCTATACCCATTCCATGGTCGATAATAATATATTGCACCCAGTGAGAATAACTGGGATCATATCTTTATTGAATTATCACTTATGACAGGCAGTCATGCATTTGTACAAATGAAGATAAACCACATGGAAATATCTTCAGTTGCAAGCATTATACATCACATATAATCTTCTATGCAGTCATTGTTCATCAAACATTACATAGCTTATTCAGTTCCTGCCTTCTCTTAAACATCATTCCTCCTTCAAAATGTTATTCTGCATGTATGTTCCCACGATTCACTTTTTTGTTAATGTAATTTGCTCCTTCCCTTTTCTAAAGATCCTACTTCCACTTCTGTTACTGTATTCACTATTTCTAGTACAGTTAGTTTGATTTCCATTTTCTAGCAATTGCTTTTATGGCAGCCTTCCAAATTAGTCAGTAAGGACTTAATATGTCCAGGCAATTCTGATTCTGTATCACAGCTCAAAAAATTTCTTTATTTACACCAATTTGCTCACCCAGTATTTCTGGCAGAGTAGTCTGCAGAGAAATTTTAGTGTGTGCCAACTCATTAACCTCTCAAATTTGTTTCCAATTACCTCTTCATCATCACACCTTCAACACTGAGGAAAAAAAAATCTTTGGAGTCTACTTGGGGTGTAAATACCTATGCAAACATTTTCTTGCAAAAATCACAAGTCGTCTAGACTTCACATATTTGGGAGCCATACAAGCAAGTATCCTCCCATTGTTTCTTTTTGAATTGCTTATCTAATCTTTCCTCCCAGTCCTTTCTAATCTACTATGATTTCAATTCCTATTCCTATCGTTAACCAGCAATATTTTATACACCCTAGAAATTATACCTTTTTTTAACCGCTTCTGTTTTGGATTCTACTAAAATATCCATAAAACAGAACTTAAGTTTCTACTGTCATCTTTTCCTTAGTTTGTTCCCACACGTCTTTAGCTGCTATAACAGAATCATTTTTAACCTGTACTCCTACGTACTTCATTTTATCATATCCATAATATGGGTACCACTGAACCAGTTCATGTATGAGTTGTTTTATCTTCATTAATTTTGTATCCCAAAAAGACTTGAAACTGTCTCAGAATGTTCCAAACCACTGACATACCTCTTTCTGTTTTTATCTGGTACAAAACTATATCTGCAAATAAAGCCATCTTTCTTGATTAATATACCTGTAATATCCTTGACTTTCTGATGTTCTTATTTTTTTTTCTCCACCAGTGGTTCTAAGTAGATAACAAAACTGAAAATATGACATCCCTGCCTGGTTTCTTCTTTTCAAACAGAGCTGATCAGGCACCTCCCCACTATATTTTTCACATCTGATTCTGCATATATCCTCCTAATTAATCTATTAGTCAGGGAATGCAAATGCTTCCATTGTCTTACTCAGAATCCCAGCTTACACTGAATGCTTTTTCTACATAAAGACCCACCAACAGTGGTATTTTCTTAAATTTTGTTTCCCTCTGGATCATCACTATTCTGTTAATGTCAAATGTTTGCTTCTCCTTCACAAAACCATAGTAATCAATATCTATCAATTTTGGCATCCCCATGCCATTATTTTAGCCATTGTGAAAATAAACAATTCATAATCCTTAGAATCAAATTGGGCCTATATGAAGCTAGATCTGATTGGTCTTTACCATCTTTATGTATTACAGCCACCACAACTCTCTTCCAGGATGATGTTTCTCCTCCTTTTAAAATGCTGTTAAAACCTTCCAGATCTTTTGTCACTTTCTTCCCTCCAAGCATCCAGACTTCCACAGGAATACCCTATATTCCTGGAAAATTTCCTGTAGGTTGGTTATACATCACCTTTTTTATATCATCTTCTCCTAACCTGTTAATTGTTGAGCCGCATCGATCTTTAACCTTGGTTTATTTATTTCTATCATAACCATTTCCATTTGTACTTTTTCTTGATTTCCACATTTCTCTGCTAGATGATATATGCACAGCGCCATGTGGGCAAGGCCTTATACCTTCATATTTCATTACAAATTGGATTTGGCCTTCAGGGGACAAGCATCTTTTGGTTCTGTGGTGCTCAGGAATATCCTTCCTTTGGGCCACCCAGGACTCAAGTAGCTGGGGACTCAGTCCTAACAGTAAGTAATGAATAAAGATTTACAACATCAGATAAAGAAGTTGCATCTTACTGTAACGTTCCGTCTGTGTTGTAGATCTTTATTCATTCCTTACTTCCCACCCTCCTTCCCCCTGCCTGGACTCCTGGTGGACTTTAGGTACTCCTAGTTAGGATATTTGTTCGTAGAGCCTCCTACTTTTTTCCTATTGCTACATCTTTTATCTAGGGCTGGCAAACTCGATGTAGAGTATCTAGGAGAGGGGCATTGTGGGTAGGTTCTTAGCTGAGAGTTTTTGGCTTGCGCAAGCTGGGAAACGGCCGTATCGGTTCCGAGGACAGAACCGAGGTCCTAACAGTAAGGAATGAATAAAGATCCACAACACAGATGGAACGTTATGGTAAGAAGTACTTCTTTTTTTTTTTCCACAAACATTCTCTACTTTCTCCATGATTTAGTACTTTGGCCTTCTGCCATTTTGTCAGAATCCGTTTTTCCTGCATCTTTACTATTGATGGTCTTTGCTGCTTTCTTACGGCCAGGTTTGGAGCATACACACAGTGTCCTTTCAGTTAACAAGTCTTGCTGTGGAATATCAGCCCAGTTCCTTATTGATGCTTTCATAAAATTAATAGTCTGTTCTTTCCAGTTTCTCTGGTACAGTGGAAGATCTCGGGTTTTTCCTATGTGCTGTGTTCTAATTCTGCCATTTTTTGAAGCATCTCTTCTTGAGCAATCTCGTACTCAGTCTGTTCTTCATTTCGATCTCTGATTTTTCACAGTTTTATCAGCTCATCTGAATAAAGTTTCTTTCATTTTTTCCAAACTTTTGTTGTTTGAGTTCATGTACAACTTCAGTGTTTTAATAATTTTTAAGCACATTTGACTTGTTTTTCCTCTAGATTACTTCCAGTAATGTCTTGCACCCAAGCTGGAGCTTAGACTGCTTTTTTGATGAACCGCCGCAGGATTCTTCTCAGCCAGTGTTTTCTCGTCAACTTCTGTGGTCAGTTTCCTTCCAGGTTCTCTAAATTTCTTATTTGCTGCATAAGCTTAACAAGTCTAGTCTGCAAAGCTATGGAGAGGATCATAATGGAGCTCATAAACAAAGATATAGGGGACTTGCAGACATTGGACCCGACCCAGTTTGGCTTCGTCAAGGGCAGATCATGCCTTTTGAACTTGGTTGACTTCTTCGAAACAGTCACCAAGGCCATTGATGAGGGAAAGGCAGTCCATACAGCCTACCTTGACCTTGCAAAGGCCTTCGACACAATACCCCACTCGGGTATTGTAGAAAAACTTACCAGCTTAAATGTAAACCCATATGTCACAAGATGGGTTGCAAACTGGCTTAAGGACAGAACCCACAGGGTTAGAGTTGCTGGCGCTATGTCAGACTCCAAGCCGGTCACAAGCGGTGTCCCACAGGGCTCGGTCCTTGGCCCCCTATTGTTCGGCATCTACTTCTCAGACGTACAGGCCAACATGGGAAGACTTTGGCTGACAAAGTTTGCAGATGACTGCAAACTGGGCGCCATAGTGGAAAGTGCATCGGACACGGATATCCTTCAGAAGGGACTCAAGGAAACAGATAGCTGGTGCCAGAGCCATGGCCTGAAGTTAAACGCCAAAAAAATGTATAGTCATACCCTTTGGGAAAAACAAGGTAACCCCAAGCTACCATATAGGTGGCAATCCACTAAGCACAGAAGAGGTTATCAGGGACCTGGGGACCCAGGTTGACAGTGGCCTTTCTTTTGACACTCACGTTGCTAAAGTGGTTAGAAAGACCTACATTGCCCACCTGATCATGAAGGGATTCACATCCAGATCTAGTGAGGTCCTTGTTCCCCTGTACTCTTCACTTATCAGACCAATGATCGAGTACAATGCCCCATTCGGGATGTATCGCACCCGACATCTGCAGCAATTGGAGAGACCCCAAAAGTTCCTCACCAAAAGGATAAAGGGACTCCAAAATCTGTCATATGCTGCCAGATTGAAGAAACTCCAGCTCTATTCAATTGCATACCGTCTGCTCAGAGGTGACATGTGCCTGACATACAAGGCCATGTCCAACCCGGAATTAATGGACATGCTCCACCTCAAAAAATCCAAATCCACCAAAACCACTAGAGCAAGCGACTTAAACCTTAGCACGGATATAAATAGGACGTGCTGGAGGGATAGATTTATCACTCAGAGACTCCCTATGCTGTGGAATAAAATCCCGGTCCATGTGAGGCAGAGCACCTCGCTGGCTCTGTTCAAGAGAAATCTTGACCTGTGGATGGGAGATCGTAGGTTTGTCCCGGGAATCATCTCTGTGTCACTGCTGGACAGAGGCACAACAAACTAATGGGCACAGTATTTTTTCATATAAGGGGTGGTGTAAGCCACAAAAATTTGGGCTAGGCTTATAAATGCCTTAGGGCAAATAGCCTAGTATAAACCTATGAACCTATCCAAGCAATGCACTTACCAGCCAGTAACTGAAATTTACCCAGAAGACAAATTCACTTGCTCTTTATTTTTATTTATTTTTAGTTTCTATTTTCACACTGGGATAGTCTAAATTAAGCTGTTAGTCAGTGTGCACCCATCATGTAAGTCCCTGCAAAATGTTTTATCATGGGTAGGATCTGCATGCTTGTGTATTTGGCGAGTAGCTATGTGGTGATTTAAAGTCTGGGACCAGTGATAAACTGTTAGGAACCAGGCAGAGGTATCCTCTTTCAACCTTCTTTGCTTTATATTTAGATATTTATTAGTAAAGAAAATTAAAGGACTCTCAAATTCAAGGATGTAACTGGTATGGTAATCAAGAATGGTAGGCTTTATTTGCATGTTATATTATGTATTTTTCTTCATAAAGCCAGACAATGTCATTTTGTTGCTGTGGAACATTTTGTTGCGGTTTCATGTCTTCGTGATGTAAAATTATTGGAAGTTAAAAGCTATGGTATTAAACTATGTTACCTACACATGAATTGATTCGGCAATACCCATATTTATGGAACAAGACAAGATGAAGTATTTAGGTGTATGAATAAAAAAAAACATGCTGTTGTGGCAGGTAAGGATTTGTTTGAAGCGACTTAAAAATTGTACAACAACTGAGAAACTGGAAGCTCTTGAGTGTAGAAATAAGATACAAGCAATGAAACATTTTTTTTAGTTCCTTGTGTTGCTTGGTCACTTCATGTCCAAAACTGATTGTGTGCTGCATCTTGCATGTAGTTAACATGGATGCATTGAGAGAGTTGTTTAATGATTTGTAATCCTTCTCTCCATCTGTTGTGTACAGGTTAATACACTGCAAACTGACTGATATGTCTGTAAATGTGCTGCTGATTTGGTTACTCACTGTCTTAGCTCCTTAATATTTAATACTCAATCTAGCCATAGAGCAGGAATAATTTCCATTGTTACCTGCTGTTTTCTTGTAATATTTTATCTTTATTAAGAAAGATGCATATTACTGTTTGCTATGGTGTCATCAGTGCTGCTGATGGCATGTTTGGCGACTAGCACTATTTTGTTGTGCATTTCTTTCACGTTCAGCTATTCCTAGTGTAAAAATGAGTGGTTTCAAGTGATATTGGACATCATACTGCATATTTTGACATTGTTGCTCCTCAGCCCACTGCTCATCAAGCCATTTCCAAGTACTGCCTTCTGTGTTCCTGATTTCCACAAAGAGGAAACAAAGCCTACTTCCCTGGACTGAGAATCCACTATTGGGTGCAAACAGTGTCTAGCCCCATGAGGAGTGAGATAAGAGGGAGTGGGGAAGATTATTAAAGTAGTGCCCCTGGGACTTCACTGGATTGTTACAAGGCAAGAGGAAGAAGAAGAAAAAAAATTTTCGTAAGAAACAGAGAATTTTTTTTGCCACTTAATTCCCCCATTGTCAGTAATAGCCAGTTCTCTGGGTGGAGAAGACTTCCCAAGTAGAGCCCCCAGACGTCCACTGGATTGTTAAAAGGCAGGAGGAAGAATAATACCCTGTTTTCAAGGAGAAGGAGATCAGGCTTTTGGCACCCCACCCCCCATGGTCTCTAATACCCAGCTGTCTGAATGAGGTTGGGTTGTCAGTGGTGTAAGCAGAAATGCTTCCTCTGCAGTAGTGAACCAGTAGCACAAAACTGTGGTCACAAATACATGGGTAAACTATAGTCTAGCTGTAAAGTCATTATCCATTTTAAATTCATTTGATTCCACCACTTATTGTATGGTATTTTACTTGGGTTATAGATTGTAAAAAGTCTGTAGTTACTCATTACTGTTAAAGTTGTTTTCAAATCTTTGTTTATGCTTTAGTTGTTTTGTAGGTTGACTGTCCAATTGCATGTTTTTATTTGCTCATCGGAATACCTTTTATAATTTGCAGATGTTGTGCTTTTTTTAAACTTTTCCCTGAAAGGCGCATTAATTTTTTTTTTTTTTTTTTTTTTTACCCCCTTCCATTTCCAGGTCATTCTATCTCGACAGTATGGCTCTGAGGGCAGATTCACCTTCACATCTCACACACCAGGAGAACATCAGATCTGTTTGCATTCAAATTCTACAAAGTTTTCGCTCTTTGCTGGAGGCATGCTGGTAAGAATTGCCTGATCTAGTACATCTTGTATCTTTTCTTTTTGCATCATAATTCTTGGCCACAGAGCCAGATTTCATTGTATATATTACAGTATAGCTTTTCATGATGCAGGGGCTGTGTTGTTATCTTGCTGATTGGTAAATAGTCCCCATTTCTTATTTTATCAGCACATTAGTAGTACTGACAGCTCCGCTGTTATTTGTGGGATATGGTGAAGGTATTTCTCTTATTTCAGTAGAATTTCTCATTTTTGAAACCAACACGCAGGAGTTAACTTTTTGTTTATAATGTTTGACTGAGCTTGAGATATACACAGGCAGCTAAACAGATTTAATAAATATGGTCGGAATATTTCTTAGTTTCTTTTATAAGTGTTTTATGCACATTTCTTTTTCATTCTGTACCAGTTTTTAATTTTGCTCTGTTGGACAGAAAGTGTAAACTTTACATTGTGTGATGGCCTGCTTGTGGTGTTTGCATATAACCAGTGACCTGTTTTTCACCAGTGGTCTAGCTATTGTATGGTGGTACATTGAGGTCAGTTTAGATATTAACAGATTTGTTTCTTGATTTTAAAGGGATGTAGAGTAATAAACCACTGTTGTAGTTAATGCAGAAGGCTAAAGCTCTGACTTTTCAATGAGCTGCATCTTGCGAAGAGTAAAGGGTTTGAATTGTTCCACCTTCGTTTGCCTTCTGTGTGACTTTGAGCAAGTCACTTAACCAGGTTGTGTTTGGGGGAGGGGCAGTTGAGAATTTGGTCTAGGTTCTTTAATGCTGTCCTGGATTGCATACCTAGTAACTTACTGTGATCCTAGAGGACACTTGAATTTCGTTGTCCATTTGTAGCATATGCAGTTAGCATTACTGGTATTCTTCCTTGAGGCAGGAAGACTCACCTAATTGCGTATAACCATGCCAGGCTGCTGCAGCATAATACTAAGAGTGCATGTTGTAGTACCGGTTTTCTAAACTTTTTTTCTTTGTAGCAATTCTGGACTGCTTTTTCCATTTAGTACTAGTTGAAGCAGCATGGCCTGTGTGTTGTTAAACGTTAAAGTAATGCTTCCTTTCAGCAGTTGTCCTATAGTCTAAAATTGTTGTGTTTTGTTACTGGGCTTCATAGCCAAAACATGAATTTTACAGATGCATTTGTTCACTTAGAACAATTTGGCATTTAAGCACAGATGGTCTACTTTTATGTGCACTTGGCAGATAAGTGCTTATTTACCATTGCTACTTGTAGGTAAAGTGCCTGGATTTCCTTAATTGCTGTACCATAAATTTTGCATAATTTAAGACTAGGGTTACACCAATACAATCTTCATGGAGTTGCTTTAAAGAAGTGTATTTGTATTTGAATTATGTAAGGTCGGTATTGTCTAGATGTTGGCTGTAGTAGTGTCAAACTATATTACACATTTTTAAAATTCAAACTTTGCATTTCATTTGAATTTAGTGTTCCAGCAAGTTGTGTTACTATAGAGTGTATACATTTATCTTCTTTTGTAACAAAAAACAATTATTTAGCACTGTTAAACGTGCATCTTGATTTGTATTGTGTGTTGAAACAGTAGAGTGTTATTTTTAAGTTACATCAGTGATTTTCCCCATCCTTGCTGTAAGAAACATTTGTAACTGTTTGCAGAGAGTTCACCTGGATATCCAGGTGGGAGAGCATGCCACAAACTACCAGGAGATTGCAGCCAAGGACAAACTCAGTGAACTGCAGCTGCGAGTGCGCCAGTTGGTTGAACAGGTGGACCAAATTCAGAAGGAACAGAATTACCAGCGGGTAAGTACTAGTTTGTTTAATGTTTTCTTCACTTATAGCAGGATGTATAGCTGTGGACGATGGAAGTTGTGCTTGCATTTTTTTGACATTCTAACCATCCAACTGCCTTTCGAGAGTTTGTGGTGGAGACTGGATATTTCATTTCAAACTAGTCACTTATACTTTCATTTATGGATCCTTTGGTGGTAGTCCTACTGTAAACAAGGTAGATAATTCTGAACATAGCTGTCGGTGTTTTATAGCTTTAATTTGGATGGATTGGGAAAAAAGTGTTTATAAATGGACAGAATTCATTATATATAAAAGGCTTAAAGTTTAAAAAACTTGGTGGATCACTAGTTATAAAGCATTCATGTTATGGTGTACTGTTTTTATTTTAAAAACAGATTTTCTTTTAATGCAAGAAAGCCATATCTTGAATATGGCATATGTGTGGTTGCGTCTGCCTTTACTAAAAGATTCACCACTCTCCAAATTACAGTTAGCATTAACCTGTCACCCTAAAAAAAGGCAAGTGGCTACCAGTCACTTGAAGAGGGTAACTCCACTCTTAGGCTCCCTTTCTCTACTCTGCTAGCAGATTGTATTAATGGCAGTCTCCCCACTATGAACCAAGATCCCCATCTATATCTGCCACCACCATACAGACACCAGAGACTAACCACTCTTGTACAATTATGCCTTCTCTCTCTGCTTGTCAATAAACGTGGCAGTCCATCCCCAGCCACACAACCTCCACAAGCTCCTGTCAGTCATTTAGACATTATCGAAGAAGCCAGCTTTAAATGAGCAACACAGCAAGTGCTTCCATAACACCAATGTTACATAACTGCTGTTCTCTTCACTTTTTACCCTACTTACAGTATCATACTCTCTACAGCACTCTCTCTGTCTGCCATAGCTTCATAGGTGCTTACTAGGCTGTTGATTTTAGGAGGATCTTTCGAAGCCTACCCATACATTCAGATGGTGTTTTTAGCCCTTGTATATCAAGTACAAATAACCCAGAGATTAGCAGAACATTTTCGTGTTGCACCCTATCAGTGAAGGGCAAGGGTGCCAAACCAGGAGTGGATTTGTAGTTGTCCATCTATTCATCCAGGTTATGTCTAAATAGTGTAAAGTACTCCTCTTTATGTGGAGAGGAAGACCATTCCAAGGAATGCTCTGTTTATGCTGTAAAAGAGATTGAGATCTGTTGAGTGGGTTTTTATGCCCCATAAGACTTGCAGTCTGCGGTGGGTATTGCATGATAAGGTCTTTTGAGGCTCCATGTGTGAGGCCTTTATCTCCTTTCAGTATCCTGTGTAACGCACAGAAGAGGGACTAGATTTTGAGATAGTCCACACAGTTTTTATGATTTAGGACCTTGATTTCTTTAGTAAGAAACCATTGTGAGCGTTCAGTTTGCGTTAAATGCTTGGACTGGTCCATACTCTCTACTTGTCTTCTTACCCCTCTCTTCTTCTTTTTTTCTTTAGTCTTATCCCCTCTTTCACTCTTTCCTACCCGTAATCCACATTTTAATTAAACTTCTACTCATCCCTCTAAAATTGTATCTTCAATCCTGATAGAAGAATGCTGACTTTGCACTTCACAATATTTTTGTTGCTTTCAGAACCTATTTGCCCCCCCCCCTTTTTTTTTTTTACTTCAACTGTACAATATTGTGTCATTTAAATAAACTGTATAAATCTCTGTCATTGTTTATTGACCCAGGCTGAGCCTGGAAAGTCCACTGGGATCAGTTATTTCCTCCGACTAACAAATGAAAATAAAATAAATTTCTTAAATGATATTACTTGGCTTTTCATGCTGCTTCACAAAATGATACAAAATAAAGGAACCAATCTCTAAAACCGCAGCTCTGTAAGTCAGTGTTGCTGAGGACCACTTTCAGCAAACATCGAATTTGCTGCTTTCCCCGCTGTTGTGTGACTAGGGAATTGGTACAAGTTGGAGATCACCCCCATATGGGGGGATACAGGAGGCTTGTCCTCCCTCCAACCATAAAGGGGAGAGAAAAGTGCTTTCTGAGGTTGCCATTAGCAAATCAACATGATACCCAGAATAGTTAGCTAATTTTTACTTGTTTTCTAAAGAGATATTACAGAACAGAAATTGTAATAACCTTTTCTTTTAAAAAGTCATGTATGTATGTTGAGGGATTAGAGTGGACTGCTCTCATTTTTGCAAAATGAGCTTAGTATTTTAAGTTCTAACTATCATGCATGCAGCAGAGGCAACCCTGAAGACAGGAGGCAGGGAAATTTTTAATGTCTTTTTAAGATCATTGGCTCAGAAGCTTAATAGGCTAGGGTGACTGAAAGGTGGGGTTAGTGCTGGATGACATCCTGATGGAATTCGCACATCACAGCAGTGATCTCCATGTTTGCATGGTTATCAGCCGACTGTGCCTGGATGTAGCTGTGCACATCTGCTGATTTAAATCTTAATGCTGCACACATCAGTTAGTAGCTGGGATATGTGAGGTAGCCAGGAACCCCTTTTAGGCTTCTTGTTTGGTGGATATTCCCGCATTGTATACAGTATGCTCAGCTTGCTATGGTTTACTGTAGCATGTACCTTCATGTAGGCTATATGTAATATATGTAGCTGTATACCTATATTGTAGGTGTAGAAAGGAGGCCACTGTTGGGACTGCCTATTCTACAGTATTCTGTATGGCATAAACATAAATACCTTGTGTGTATGCTGTGGGGACACTTTTTCTGCAACTTGACATCCTAGCCCTAATTTGGAATAAACGTCCCGAAAGTGTTCTCATTACTAACAGATCCAGTGCCTTTAAACAAGCCCTTTATGCTCACCTTAGTTGTAACTGTACTTAGCCTCCTCCCCCTATAACCTATTTTTTTTCTCATTTTCTCAACTAGTTACCGTCTCTATTCCACTCCAATTTCTCTCATTTTCCCACTTCCCCATCCTATTTCACTCTCCCTTTGTCCTTTCACTTTCTGACCAACTCTAATCTCCATTTATTTAATTTTACTCCCCTCCCGTTTCATCTATTTTCTGCATACTGTTACTCATCTATTCTTCCCTATGTTGATTCCTCACTTGTACTATCTTATTAACTTGTTATTGCATCCTTTTCCATTGTTATATCCACTTTCAAACTTATCCTCTTGTTCTATGCATTTATTTTATACTAAAAATTGTAGTTTTTATTCCTTGTATTTATTTTTTTAATGTTTTGAATTGTACTATAATTGTACTGTATCAATCTTACTTGTGGAGCTTTTCTCCCTGGGCCTTCACTGAAAATGGGCTCTACATGGCCCAGTGGACTATCCCGGTAAACAAAGGCCAATAAACAAGTTAACCCCTTAGTCCAATGTCGTATGCGTGTCTTCCATGCTGTCTGTGAAGATCAGTCTTCCCCTGTATTTCTTTGTGAGGCAGCCAGTCCAGCTGTGTACATAAATTTTCTGTGCCTATACTGATCCAAAGCCTGAAATGGAGAAGTGCTCTTGATATCAGTCTTTGGAGGTGATGCTGTCCTCAACAAGCATGTTGAGAGCTAACATTGTGCAGTTTATAATTCGTTTACGTGGGTGAAGCCCATACCTTCACGCAGAGAGGACCCCAACAAGAAAGGAGGACAGTGCCTGTGACTTCATCTGATGATTCTGTTTCTCAGTATCCTTGCCAGAAGTCGCTTGGGTGTTAACCAGCCTGTTGCTGTAGCTTAGCTTGTACAGGTGTCACTTTATGCCAGTGGTCCGGCTTGTGAATACAAGAACATAATGGATCGGAGTTGCTAGTGTTATATGTGAGGCCCTGTGTTGTACCTGCAAACATTGATAGAGAATGTGCAGATACAGAATAAACTAATACTTCTGCTACTGACATACCTATGTGAAACAAATGCCTGCACACCATATGTACCTATGTGAAACCTGTGCACTGGTATGTAGGGTGTACCTGCCACCATGTATATGTGCAATGCTGCTGTATGCACTTTAATAGTTACTAGCCTGCATCTCCATCGGAGATACTTTGGGAAAGGCCACTGCCAGAATCTGTCCCCACTCCTGTGCTTGCAATACTTGCGTCTTCCTGTCCTTGGGGGACCCTAGGAACTCTTAGTCTTAGTATTGCAGTTGAAGGTGTCTCCCTTTTCAGTAGCTAATTCTCTGCTGTTAGTTATTGCCTTCTTGCAAACATACCTGACCACGTCGGTGACAGGCCTCTGACACTTGTGTGTTATGCAATCCTACACACTGACAACATTGATGTGAACCATTGTCAAGTAGATGTGGTCCCATGGTGGCTG
Source organism: Protopterus annectens (assembly GCF_019279795.1). Lineage (NCBI taxonomy): Eukaryota > Metazoa > Chordata > Ceratodontiformes > Protopteridae > Protopterus > Protopterus annectens. The sequence goes on from NC_056733.1 coordinate 1,705,249,535, forward strand.
GCAAGTACTTCTCTTCCCATCATGTGGTGACCTTAGGACCTGATTTGCCAGTAACACATCATTCTTAAGTTGTTGGAAGTTATCCATCCTATGATATCCTTCCCCTTCTTGAGGATGTGATGGCACGTTTGAAAATGAGACATGACTGTAGACCAGTGACTGATACAGAGAACAGGATACAATTAAAGTAGTTTGTCATATGTATACTCATCTTTGCGTTCTGTTGCTGTTTTAACATGTAGGTGCCACTGACATGCTATGCCAGTGACCATGGAGTACTGCAATGATACCTCGAATGAGTGGAAGAGACGGACCATGCATATGTGCAACTGAGCTGGCTTCTACTTGGAGACATTCAAGAGAAGAGTTGACTTCACAGATGGCATGGGGACAGAGCTGATAGTGGGCTAATGGAGCTGATAGTGGGCTAATGGGACTAAAGTCACTACAAGGACAGGCAGTCCTTATGGTGGCCTCCTTCCCACAGCTCAAGTAAAGATATACAGCATACATTACATATGGCCTATAAACAGATAAACGTTAGAGTAATCTGTCTATGGTTTCCTTTATGTTCCTGTACTCTGGTTTGTGGCAGGGACTCTCCTGTGGAACACACCAGAGAAGTGTAGCTTGCCAGAGTACTGCAGAAGGCTTGGCACTTTTGTCTGTGACTGTGCTACTTCAGTGCCAGATTTGCTTTATACTACTGTGTTGGTACTGCTTTCCTACTTTCCCACTTTCTACTGAAGTTGCAGATGTATAGTAGTTTACTTGGTATGTATTCAAATGAGACTAGGTTCCACATATGTCAGTAAAATCAGTATACTTCTCCAAGTGCATGGTTGGTGTGGTGTGCAGCTACATTTCACTGCATGCTGCTGATGTGTTGTGCTTGAGAGCTTATGCATATAATAATTGCATATTTGTGTCCATTTTTGCAGTGGTAATAGGCTGTGTTGCTCATGATTTTGAATTCATGTTGCCAGCAAGAGTAACAGGCATCTTGCTATGACATGACATTGACATTTGATGACTGGCATTACTAATATCCAAGGGATAGCAGTTGTCTAGTTTTCTAAGGAGAGAGAGGTTGTGTTTCTTCTATACAGCCAGATTAGGTAGCAACTGCTGAGACACTGTCTGGATCTCTTTCACAGTTGGAAGTAGAAGATAGACAAACACAAATGGTGTAGTAATTATTTGCTATTGCTACCTTTTCAATCTGGAATTGTAAACTTATTTTTTTCAGTTATTCAGAGCATTGTTCATAGTAATGGCTAATATTACATGACGCAGTCCATTCCAGTTTTCCTTACTATTTTTCACTTTTCTTTGTTTGGAATTTTATGCTTTTGCTTTGTTAAACATCAAGAGGAGTTTTTTTACAGCTCTTAGCCTGTATGAACAGTTTGTTGGCTTGTTAAGCAGGTTACATTGATGAAGCTTGATTAGCAAAACCAGTTTGTATGCTTTAGAAGCCATTGGGCTAGTTGGTAATACCCTGTTTGTATATTTAGAGTGCAGGAATTGTGTGTGCATATATATTTATAAACATTTGCATATGATAGAGATGCAGCGCACATACCTGTGTGTGTGTGTGTGTGTGTATATATGTGTGTGTGTATATGTATATGTATATATATATATATATATATATATATATATATATATATATATATATGTATATAATGTGTGTGATATGTATGTATGCACGTGTGTGTGTGTATGTGTGTATGTATGTGTATATATATGTGTATATATATGTGTGTGTGTGTGTATGTATGTGTATATATATGTGTATATATATGTGTGTGTGTGTGTGTGTATATATATATATATATATATATATATATATATATATATATATATATATATATATATATATATACACACACACACACACACACAGATGTATATATGTATAATGGTATTGCATTTAAGCCCACAGCTGCATGAGACGTGCTGAAAAAGTTGGCTCATGGGACTTAACAGTGAAAGTTAGTCCCAGGTGTCCATCCTTCCATGTGACTGCTACGTAATATAATAAGTGGAGCAACCCATGTAACTGTGAGCATTGCTGTTTGATATCTCTCTTTGATGTGATATTTTAACTGTGTGGAGCTTCAAGGGGGCAATTATGGTGCCCCTTATTGATGGCTCATATGTTTTTCGGCTCCAAGTGAAAAGAGAAGCTGCAGAAAGTGAAAACTTCACAACGGTTATGTAAAGTTTTATTTTATAACAAATCCCCTGGTCTCAATTACCATATTTCACAGGTACCTTTACTTAAATTGAGGGCAGTAAAATTACAGGATTCATTTAAATAAGATAGAATTTCTGTAATTATATTTTTTATGGATTTGAACAGTTTTAATATTCAATAATGTTAACATTTGTTTTTTGAAAGTGTTATACTTATATAAGTTTGGTAAAAAAAAATTCATAATACATTTTCATATTTGTGGTTTTATAGCTGCATCCAACTACTCAGTGTTTGATATAAATTATTTCTTGTGTTCGGACATCTATGTATTATTCAAGTTCATAGTATTGTTTTACATTCCTATGAAAATCCATGATTTTTCAGGGTTTACAACTTTGTGTTTTATTTCGATTTTAAACCTGTGCCTTTAATCTTTTAATTGTCAATTAATATGGTGTTTCAGTGATTTGTTCTAAGGAAGTCTGAGGGTTACTTGGACGAAAACACGTGTATTTTTCACATTTGTGGCGTTAAAATCAAATTCTTTATACTTTTTCCAGCAACTTGTGTGGTGCCTTTCGCTGTCCGGATTGTGGATTATTAAAGATATTTGAGTTCTCAGAAATGTGTAAAGTGTTCTCATGTTTGTGCAGTTTTACAGTAAAGCTATTTTGCAAAAGTACAGCCATTACAGGACATATTTCACAGAATATAGCCGTTACGAAGCGTATTTTGCAAATTATAGTACTTCAAAGCATTTGTTGCGCATTTGAATGTTACAAGCTCATAGAACAGTTTGTTCGTACATAGTTACAAGGGCTATATTTTCAGTGTGTTTGTGTATACTTTGTGGGTATGACAGATGGATTTTGAAAACCCACTGCACTTGTGTTGGACAATAATATTACTGAGAACTGGAAAGTGTTTGAGCAAGAGTATGACATTTTCATACAGGCTGCATTTTCTGATAAAGGTGACTGTACAAAGGCATTTATTCTACTTTATTAGCTGGGTCAGAAGCCAAAGAAAGGGAAAGTTGATTTGTGTATGCACCTACTGTCTATACCAGAGAGGGGGAAAACCGTCATATTGTTGTACAGGTTGAGTGAAGAGCGGACCCAGAGTACTTCAAACATAAAGTTAGAGAAATGTTTAATCCCCAGACAAATGTTAGTGAAAAGGCACTTGCTTTGCACGAGGAATCAAAAGCCTGGTGAAACTTTTGCAGCATATGTAACTGAATTGAGAAACCAGACTAAAACATGCAGATTTGGTGATAAAGGACAGACTTGTGTGTTGTATAAAAGATGATGCTGTGAGAGATTTTGCTGTGTGACCGTGATCTAACTTGAGTAAGGCCATTGATATTTGTCAGATGTACAAGCTCACAGAAAAGCACACAAATATGCTTACAAATGAGAGCAGCTGTGTAAGGCACAGAAAGCTCATGTTGATAGAGTACAGCACGTAGTTATAAGAAACGGGGCCAAGCACATGGCAGCAACTGTAGCCCCTGCAGCACTCATTGGTAAACACCACAGTTTTCTAGCAAATTCCAGAGTTCACACAGTCTCAGTGAAGTATGACTGAGTGAGCAAATTCAAAGCATGGGCCCCCATATAGTTTCATTCCCAACTGTCATAGTTGTGGTGGAAGCCATGAATCTAAAAGGGAAAAATGTTTAGCGTTTGGTCAGCAATGTCGCAAATGCAATAAATGGGGTCATTTCAAAAGGTTTTGTAAATCAAAAGGCTCACATTCTTTCATTAAAAGGGAACATTCTAAGAAATGAGTTGATGAATTGGAGCTGCAACCCTACTCTCTATGTGATAGTGTGTTAGTGCTTCATGAAAGTCAGTGCAAGTAGATTAAGTATTTTGTACCGTTCCGATAAATGACAAACACAAGTATTTTCTGTAATGGTGAAAGGCTTGATTTGGCAAGGTGTGCAAAGCTTGTTGCTTATGGAGGTGAAGAAATTCAGACCAAAGGCTCAGTAGTGCTTTCATGTTACTGTGCTGGAATAAACTATAACTTATTTTATGTGGTCAAGAGGCACATCCAGTCATTATTAGGGCTCAGAGATGGTTTGAAAATGAGACTGCTTTCATTTAATAAGGAATTCCACCAAGTTAGCTTAACTCGTTCACTCGCTCTGAAAAAGCTGCCTGCTTAATTCCACCATAGGAACAACAGTGCAGCCTGAACTCATTTTCAGAAAATCCATTTCTAATACCATACAGAAAACAAATGTTCATAACTCTTAACTATAGCTAGACTAAAAATGTAAATGTGAAAGTTGTTCAGCAGACACTGACCTTTCCATCAGTGTAAATGTTGATAGTGAATATCAGTCATTAAATATTTGGCAAGGAATGCTGATATTGTGCATATTTTTTTACCTTTTTGGAAAAGCAAAGCGCAATCTTTGTCAGTGTACCATGTCGACCCATACAGTTTACATTTAATTTGTTTAGAATGTCCGCTTTAAAATGATACCTTAACCATTACTATGTGATGCTCCTTTATGGAGATATTCACAGAAATATGATTAATGTTTCTCATAATTGATAAAGCATAATATCTCATCACCTGTAACAGACAGAGCCTACATATCAGTGTACAAGTTGTGCGGCTCAATGTCCGCTTCAAAATGATGCGTCACTTGTGTGATCACCATGCTTCCTTGCAAAGTTATGGACATAATAATAAGTATTGGAAATGTATAATTTTCACAATCCTACAAGACTAAACAAACTGTGATATCTGTAGATGTATACAGTGCACAGACGTAGTTCTTTTACCATAATGTAAGGAGTAACACTGTCTTCAAAATGAGATATTACTAGGCATACTGACCTGCTCACTTGCAAAGTTATTTACCAAAATATGAAAAAAATCATAATTTCAATAACCCAAGTCCAAAACAAACGATATCTGCACATGTGTACAACATACACGTACAATTCTTTTACTATGTTGGAACCGGCAATACTATCTTCAAAAATTAGGTATTACTTGGCACATTCCGATTCTCCCTTGCAAAGTTATTTATCAAAATATGAAAAAAAATAATTTCCATAACCTGAGTCCTAACAACTAATAGCTGTACATGTGTATAGCATTCAGAACCAGTTTTACCATGTAGACACATTTGTATTCTTGGTGTAGCCAACATACTGCTGAATGGGTACATGTAAAGAGAAAAAGCAAGGTACGGACTGCCACTCTACTAATAAACCCAGGACAGGCATGGGACTTCAGTGGCAGGCAAGGCTGTCTGATCTGTCACATAGCTGTGCTGGCTACCCACTCAAGACAACTGATACCACTGCAGTCTCACGACCTCCTTCAGTGTCAGCAGTCTGCCTTACCTATGCCTTTTCTCTTTGTGTGTCCATTCAGCAGTGGACCTAAGGGATCATGTTCTGTATTAGCAAGCCCTTCCTGTCATCTAAACTCTACACATGCCTGATAAAAGCAGACTAAAAACAGAAGTATTGCAGGATGGAAGCTATATAGCAAATAAGAACAAATGGTGCTAATCCTCGGGTTGAATGATAGCATTATTTTACTGAGTGTATTAAAATTTAAGTAAATTATTCTATAATTCATGGACAAAGAGTAATGGTTTTAATGGTTTTAATATTTAAAAAACTTTTCTAGTTACAAGGTGTTTAAAATAAAGAAATGTAATGTTTGTGGTTTATTACTGTATTTATGATATGCCTTCAGTCACATGACTTTGAAAGGTTATTTAAATGAATGCTTTGGTAAAGTATGTGTTCTGATGGAGTTCTAAGAATATTAAACCGATGAAAGTGCTTAACATTTTTTATTAAATTTATCAGTGGCTATTTCTGTGTGGACGGGCATTTTTGTTTTATGTTTGAAAGTTTACGCTAGCAGTACTTTGGTTGAATTTTTTTCATACATTAAAATATAGCTATAGCATACAATAATAGACATATGTTGTCATGCAGATTTTTGCAGTTGCAGACCAAAGGTATGTGTAAGGACAGATATACAGGTGGGCGTTGGTCATTCCTTCCCTTACAGTAAGTACTTCACCTGTTGACACATGGGTGGTTGCAGACAACCCAGTTCTCCCATCCAAGGACCCGCAAATATGATAAGACTGCTTCCCTGGCTAGTAAGGGGCATCAGACACCTCTCGGTCTCAGTGAGCAGCTTTAGTGCTGGTGGTCAACTAACTATAGTGAATTTGTCTGTCAGTGTCCTGTGGCGGGTTCCGTTCAGAAGCTCGAAATACTGAAATCTCAAATTTCAGTATTTCGAGCCCAAGAAGCCGAATCCACATAATAGTGAAAATTTAGTGGCACAAAATTCAAAACCTCGAATACCGGAGGTTTTGAATTTCGCGCTTCTAAAGTTCCTCTATGGTTATGTATTTGTGTGTGTGTGCGCGCGCAAAGAGAAAGTAGCTTGTGTGGTGGTGTATTGTGTGTGTTTGTATGTAGTGTGACCTCTGAGTGAGAATATATAAGTAGGGTGTGGGTGGGGGGGTGCAGCCCCCCTCATGGGGGGCACAGGGGGGCTTGCCCCCCTGTTTTCTTAGAGTGATTTTGTGTGTGTAGTAAAACCGTGAAATTCAAAATTCAAGGTTTTGGATTTCGCGGTTTTTAGTTTTAGTTTTGTGGATTCTACTTCTTGGACTCGAGATACTAAAATTCGAGATTTCAGTATTTTAAGCTTCTCAAGTGAATCCCCTGTGGTTTATCCTTTCCAGTAAACATTGTATCGATAAACATTTATCACTCCTAATCGAAAGTCGTAATGTGCCTGCTCGCAGAATTCACATCGTGCAATATGACCTGCCATATCTGGTCTTGAAAATGGCCATCTCTTACATCATCCAGGAGGCATATGTTACATGTATGAAGGGTCTGCAGCAGCACTTCCTCCTCTTGACTAACTTTTCAAGGTGAGACCTTCCTAGGTCTGCCTTATCTGTAAACCTGTTAGTGAAACATGTCGGTCAGTGGGTGTGTACTGTACACAGTGGGGTTACACATAATGATGCTCACTGTCTTCTCTTTTGATTACCAGGTGTAATTAGTGCATAGCACACAGCCTCCTCCCATTTAGACACTGTGGCCATGGATTATCAGCTGCAAGAAGTATGGTGCACATATTCCTCCATTTATTTATTGTAGCCATGCCCTAAGCTGAGACCCTCTAATCCCACAACAATGTGGCATGTGCTTCCTCTGGTTTCTCTTGTTCTTGTCTTGAATGCCCTATCCATATGAAGAAGTACATGACCATGCCAATGTCATGGATTCCTAGATTCACATGCATGATTGAGAGGGACATTGTAGTCTTATACTGGGCAGAGTACATGCCATTCCTACCCCTAGCTATACTCTCACACCTATCTTATATTCCCAAGCTTTTCCTAGCAAATTGAGAGCTAACATCCTTGCTGCCTGTACCATGTCTGACCTTTGGGATCTCTTCAGTGGGCTTTGCTATGATTCCTGCATGAGACACCTATGCTGTGTTCACACAGGGTACACACACTGTTTAACTTTCTTTTATGCCTGAAGGAGGAGCGAGACTGAGATTTCTCCCAAATTGAAATGCTTCTCTCTCTCATACACAGACACAGGCACTTCTAAAGTCACACACACTTTCCATGCATTCCTTTACTGTTAGCTCTCTCATGCACACACGCAGTCTTTTCGGCATTCATATACCCACACACACACTTCATTCTCTCCCAGCGCAGTAGGAATCATTGCCAAAAAAAAAAGACGTACTACCTTTTGATTACAAAATGTCAGCTTACCACAAGCAGAATAAGATCAGGAAGAAGCAGCCCTTGGCCTGGGCAAAAGAAAAATCAACGAGGACTTCCTAGTAATAACCCCGGTGTCTTTGTCTTCAATTGCGATCAATAAATAGAGTGATCCAGCAGCAGGTAAATTCTGCTAATATGAAAATAGCAAAAAGAAAGGAAATACCTGCTGCTGGACCCTCTATATTTATTCAGTTAGAACAAAAGCAATTTAGATTTGGGGTGGAGGTGTTATGCAAGTGGTGGCTTTTGGGGTGGAGGTGTTATGCAAGTGGTGGCTTTGATTGGAATAATCTGGCTGCCACCACTTGCCTTATCAAATGTTTTAAAAGCTGATTTACTTCGAAAAGTTTAATGTGAGCAGCGTGTAAAAACACACAATCATCGGTTTATAAGGTAAATATCAAGTTAGATTACGATTTCAACATGTTTTACACATTGCTAACATTTAAAAAACTTCATAGCAATTTGTCACGCCAGGGGAAGGTACTCGGGGGGGGGGGGGGGGTAACAGCTTGCAATTCCTATCGTCTCACAGCGCACTCTGGTGTAAGCACAGAGACGCTATGAGAAGGTACTTGAGTTTAATGAGTTAAAAGACCACTGCTCTAATTTTGCCCAGTACATTTTTTTTCTACCTGTGCTGGTCTTTTGGAAGACAAATTGGGCAAACTTCCAGTTGTGTACTCCATGAAGTTTGACCCAGAGGTCAGTCCCGTTGTCAGGCCAGCACGAAGGTTCCAGTAGCCATGCAGGACAGAGTCTAAGCTGAGTTAGATAAAATGTTGTGACAAGGCGTGATTTGTCCAGTCGAAACTTTTTTTTTTCAAAAATTTCTTTAGTGCAGTTTTTTTAGGTTACAACATACAAGACATTATACAATAAGATACACACACAACATACAACAAAACAACATTCTATATACAATATATACAAAGAAGTCACTTCAAAAATCTAGTTTTTGTACTAACAACATATTCTGCAGTGATAAGAATAATAAAACAGTACCATTAGTTGTTTATTTCATATACTAGGGAAAGTCAAACTAAAACCTCTTTATATAGGGTATGGGGTTTTTAATCCACTTGTCTCCGCAAATATTTATAAAATGACAATGTTAAAAAGGTTCCAAGTATATCCTTATTGATTGTCTTGCATATATTGCATATTTCACAGTACTCCCAATACTCTTGGTAATATTTGTTTTCTTAGTAACATATAGTAGCTTGTGGGAGGTAATGTATTTGATTGCTACCTTTCTAAAACCTTCCCATGTGAGTGGGGTTGCAATAGTCCAATTCTTTGTAATATAGGATTTGACTAGAGAACATATGGTGGTGAGGACATGCTGTAAGACTCTGAGAAGATTATTCATATTTATGTGCAGGTTTCCCAGGATAAAGTACTTTTTTGGTAGCCCATTTTCTCTAGTCTTGCCCTTAGTGAACACCATAAGTTATGAACTTTATTACATTCCCACATAACATGTAGAATGCCTGCTGGTTGTTTCTTGCAATGAGGACATTCAGGTAAGTATTTGTTATTAAATTTACTAATTTCTTGAGGGGAGAAGTATGCATTATTGTTAATCATAAGTTGGGTGTAGAATAACTTTTTGAACGGGCTGAATTTGAGCGTATTTTCGATGGTATCTTTTTTATTTTGTTCAGTAATTTGTGGGTTTTTCTTCTGCCAGTATGAGGAGAATAAAGTACAATTCTGATGTTTTATATCCTTTATAAGTTTATAGACTCTAGAGATTGTTTTCCCCTTGGTAGTTAGATTTTTTTAGAATTAACTGGGACAAACTAGTATCTTGTTTATCAAAATTTTCGGTATGAAATTTAGTGTTTACAAGGTATTTGAGTTCATAATAATTACGTATTTCTTTGGGAGATTTAATTGCTCTCGTAACTGTGTAATATCACATTCCTTCCATTTATAAATTTCCCATACTGTAATATCTCTTAAGGGATACTCTTGCAAGTTTATCAATTTATTATTTAGAAGCAAATTATTGTTAAGGTGTATAGGTTGCAGTAGGAGGGCATTTAATAACTGTGCAGATGAAAAGAGCTTTTGAGTAGTTAAAACCATTTGTTTAATAAGTGGATGTAAATTCTTAACATAAACAGAGTTTTGGTTTAAGTTTAAGAATAGGAGAGCCCTAGAATTGCACCAAAGTGTCTTAATTTGTTCATACCAAATTCTAGACCATAAGGGGGACCATACGTTTGTGTTTGATTCATAATTTAAGATAATCTATATTCCTGGATAATACTGTATTCCTGGATAATACTGTAGTATAATTTAAAATCAGGTAACCCTAACTCACCTTTAGATTTAGAAAGTATAAGCTTTTCATATGTGATTCTAGTAGATTTAGGCTACTAAATAAATCTGGATATACTTCTTTCCATGTCTATAAAAAATTTTTGAGGTATAATTGTGAGGGTAGCGTTCATTTGGAAAATAAATTTTTGGTAGCATGTTCATCTTAATGGTACTGCTTTTTGATAAAGACATTGATATTTTTCCATCTGTTCATATCATTTTCAGTAGTATTCCAGGTATGGGTTGTTTTAAATTTCACTAAAATTGTATGTATTACCCCCAACTATTTTAGTTGATAAGTTGTCTTTATTTTGCTCTCTGGGAAGTAAAAGTGCATATATCCTGTGGGATTTAGTGGGAAAAGTTGGGATTTGTTTGGATTTAGTTTGTAATTTGAAATCTCTGAGATTTTTTCAATGGCTGTCAGTATTTTAGGAAAATCTGTTGTGGGGAGTTGTAAGTATATATTTAAGTCGTCAGCAAATGCTGAGTATATAATGTTAGTATTTAATACTTTTTGGAATGTGTAGAAAAGTTTTCTGTGTATATAAAAAAGTAGGGGTTCTAGGTATAAATCGGAGGTAAGGAGAAAGTGGACAGACACCCTTGTCTCGTGCCATTTGAAATGGGGATAGGTTTTGTTTTATTATTGTTAATCTAAATGGAAGTTGAGGCCATCTGATATAAAACTTTTAACTTTTTATTAATAAATTCTTTAAGAAAACCAAATAAAGGCATAACATTAAATAAAAAGTTTAAATTTACTCTGTCAAAATCTTTACTAGCATCTGCGGCAATAACATATTTGGGATGTTTATCTGTTTTTAGTAATCTGATAGCTGTGTCTAGTAACAGTGTTATTACTTGTTTGTGTATGTACCATAAAACCTAATTGATTGATTATGCAATATAATAGACCTGTTGGCTAAAATTTGAGCAAAGATTTTAAAGTCAATTTTTGGGGGCTATTGGTCTATAATTAGTGAGATCTGTTGGGACAAAATTCGGTTTAAGTAGAAGGATGGTCTTAGAATTATTTATATACAAGTCTGTTATCTCATTTTGTATTATATAGTTATATACTTTAAGTAGGATTTTAGAGACAGGTTCTGAGAATATTTTATAAAATTCAGAGGCAAGTCCGTCAGGTCCTGGAGATTTACCTGGCTTGAGATTTTTTATTGCTGCTTTCATCTCTGTTAGGTGTAATGGTGCCCCTAAAAGTTTTTGTTGTTCTTGTGCAACTTGTGGAAATTTTTTAATTTGAACTCATTAAATTAGTAATTTGAGGGTGGTAAGTGCATGTTGTACAGCCTTTTATATATGTTCGCAAATACATTTTAATATGTCTTGGTTTTCCTGAAATTTATGTCCTTCATAATGTATTACTTTAATTTTTGGTGGGCCACTCTTAATATTTATTAGCCTGGCTAGAAATCTTGAGGGTGTTTGAGCCCATTCTGAGTATTGATATAAGTACCTGCTGTCTAAAAAAGTAAAATTTTCTAAGTAATGCTTATGCAGTTGTTTTTGCCATTCCATACATTTTTCCTCTAATTTTTTTGAATATTTTTGTTGTAATTGTAGTTCTGCTGATGCAATTTGCGATTCTAATGTGGTTTTGATATTATATTTTTTCTTAAACCAGGCAGATTTTTGAATTATGACACCTCTAATAACTGCTTTTGCAGCTTCCCATTGCTTATCATAAGGTATTGGAGTAATTATGATTTCTTCATCTAATTGAGTGAGTATACTGTTTATCCCTTTAGCTACTTGTTTCTGAATAATTTTTGGGTTTAAAGTCCACTTATTAAAATAAAATGTGTTTGGCTGAAATTTAGCAGGTTTATGAATATATTAATTTTGGAATGATCTAAGATAGATCTAGGTGAAGTGCTGTATTTTAGCTTATACGACCGAAAGAACTGAGAGATTAGGAAGGTGTGTGTTCTAGACAAAGATTTATGAGACGTAGAAAATAAGGTATATCTGGATATTGTTTTGTCATGTTGGAAATTCTCATATGGATCAGATAGCTCAAAAGTATTTTGTAATTCACTAAGAGCTATATTTATGATATGTGATTGCTTGGTTTCTTTATTGGATCTATATTTGTCAGATTCCATTACTACATTCCAGTCTCCCCCGATTATATATAAATGATTAGGAAATTCAATAAGTAAGTTAAAGGTTTCATAAATAAACGTTTGTTGGTTAGAGCAGGGACTATATATATTTAGGAAAAGTAAAGGTTTATTTATGCTATGGAAATTTGAGGTAAACTTAGCCCATCTACCATTCAAGCCAGTCTTCATGGAGACAATTTCCCCCCTGTTGGGCTTTGTTTCTAATTATAGCAACTCCTCTGGAAGTAGAATTGTGTCCAGCAGCTATTATATGCTTGACCCATTTACTTTTTCTCTCCATGTTCAAGAAACTCACCTGATCTCACAACTCTGGAAGAAGGGTTATCATTGTTTTACTTTGATATATAATATGCATGACTAGATTCAGTTTACTTTTGTCTGAAATTCCCTTAACGTTCCATGAATCTAAAGATATAATTTCTGAAAGTGTAAAAATATTTCTTAATTAGTGTTAAAGCACAATAAGCAAGGTGACAATATAAATATATGTTTGTCTTTTTTGGCTTTTTCCCGGTAAGGGGTCGCCACAGCAGAACTCCGGTCCGCTAATGATTGGCAGTAGATTTTTACTAAACGCCGAGGTGCCAGCTTGATGCCCAACCTTCATTGAAGGCACGCCCATTTACGCACGCATGTCTTTTGAACGCTGCCCAACCGTGGGGAGGACATGCAGACTCGCACAGAAGGCACTCCCAAGCCACACCGAGAATCGAACGGGATAACCTTTTGCTGTGAGGTAACAACGCTACTGCCGTACCACCACGACTGACAATATAAATATGTACTGTTGTGTATTAGTGTTAGTATTTTCCTCCTAGTGACTAATGTCCTCCTACCCCCCCCCCCCTTGTGTGCCTAACCACCCATCCCTCTGTAATGTTAGATAAAACTTCTAAAATCAAAGGATTTTTGTGACTTAGTCTGGGTGTAAGTCTTATAGAGCAGAGGATGTCAAAATTACCTACTATTTTCCAAACGTACGCAACCATATGCATCAACTCTGCATAGCAGCCTCCCTGTCCCCATATTCAGAATCCGTTTTAAATATCTTACCATTTTAAACCTATGTATTGTATTAGTAAATGTAATCAAAATATTTCTGATAGCCTTATAACCAAACCAAAGGAATATACTAAAACTCTAAAAGTTCTTAATCCTTCTGTATAAGCCCTGAAAGGCCCCCCCCCCAAAAAATATAAAAAAAATAATAAAACATCCCTATGTCATTTTGTTTTTAAGCTATACCAAGTTATAAGGTGCATTTATAATTAAATGCAAATGCCTGACTAATCCAAATAAACTAAAGAAAATACAATGCAGTATATTCGTATGAGCTAGATCTATGAACACCAAAAGAGAAGAGAGAAAAAAAAATACTACATGTCCAGTCGAAACAAACTGAATGGGTATCTTCAATGGTGGTAGCTCATAAGAAAAGCTCAGATAACATCAGAATATGTATTGATTGAGATTTGAACAAAGCATTAAAAAGACCTCATCATCCAGTGAGCACAGTCGAAGTCACAGCCTTGATGCCAAATGCCACTTTTTTCTGTCTTAGATGCAAAGTGTTCATTTCGGCAAATTAAGCTTGACAAGAAGTCATCACTGCTCTCTATGTTCAGCACTCTTGTTTGGCATGTACATATTTTTGAGAATGCCTTTTGGGATAAATTCTGCAAGTGAAATCTTTCAGCGTGCAGTGGAACAAATTTTTTCTGGGTATCCTTGTGATGTTTTAGTAGACATACTAGTAGGAGGTCATGATGAAGTGGAGCATGACAGAAACCTCAGAAAAGTTCTGGAAAGGACATATCAAGGTGAATCTTAAGCTCTGTCCCCACAAATGCAAATTCAGGCTCCAGTAATTTACTTGTGTTGGTCATTTATTTATCAGTTCAGGCTTACGACCAGACCCTTGAAAGCAAACGGACATTCTTGAGATGCCAGTTCCAGACAGCGTCTAAGCCCTGCACCATTTTCTTGGCATGGTTCATTATCTAGGCAAGTTCATTCCAGACTTGAGCCAACTATCAGCACTGCTCAGAGAGCTGACATGTAAATATATAGCTTGGTCTTGGTTAGAGCAGTACCAGAGAGCATTTGAAGTCTTAAAACAGAGAATTGCTAGTCCACCAACTCTGATACTATGATGTTCATAAGCCAGTTAACAGTTTCCTGTGATGCTTCGAAATTTGGTCTTGGTGCAGTCATTCTACAAGAGGATCCGCCTGTTGCCTATGCATCGAGAACTCTTACTCAAACTGAGATGCAGTATGCCCATATCGAGAAACAGCTTTTGGCAATTGTGTTTGCATGTTCAAAGTTCCGTGGTTATGTTTGTTAGACCTATCCAGATCAAAACAGACCACCAACCTTTAGTCACTATCTTGAGAAAGCCTATGCATTCGGCTCCAATCCAACTGCAACATATGATGCTGAGATTCCAAAAGTATAATTTCAATTTTGTCTGCAAGATAGGCAAACTTCTTTATCTTGCTGATATATTAGCCACATCGCACAAATACCACAGAACAGCGTGAGAATGAGAATCTTTATTTTTGAAGTAAAGGAACTGAGAAATTTTTCTTTCACACGTCTAGATGAGCTGAGAGGTCACACAGTCTCTGATCCAGTTTTACAAAGGCTCAACCACTTATCAATCAAGGATGGTTGTCGGAGCAATCTAGTTTACCTCAAGAAGTGCAGCCTTATTTTCCATACAGAGATGAGGTTTTGTCTGAAAAAGATACCATCATGAAAGGTCTGAAAGTAATTCTTTCAAAGTCTTTGCAACAAGAGTGCCTTTTTATCTTGCATCGCGATCACCCAGGTGCCGACTGTACCAAAAGAAGAGCGAGAGGACTAGTATTTTGGCTTTCTGTCATAACACATTGAGAGAGCACTTTTATCTTGTTCACTGTGTGATAGTACAAAGCCACAGAAGGAACCACTTCATCTAAACTAGATTCCTGAACTACCTTGGTTGACAGTAGCCACCGACATTTTCAAGTGGAATGGTCAACATTATTTGGTGTTAGACTTTTACTCCAGTTGGTTTGAGATTGACCTACTTCCCAAGCTAGCATCCATTGCTGTCATTACCAAGATGAAATGTCATTTCGCAGTCTATGGTAGTCTGCACAGTTATTTCTGACAGTGGTACGCAGTTTCCAAACCAACAGTTCAAAAGATTTGCTGAAGAATGGGGCTTTACTCATGTCACAAGTAGCCCAGAGTACTCAGTCAAATGGTTTGGCAGAATGTGCAGTTCAAAGTACAAAACAGTTACTTGAGAAGTCAAAATGAGATAATAGTGATGTTTTCCTCAATCTCTTGAATGTCAGAAATGTTTTGCATGACAAACATCTTGATTTACGTGCTCCGAGACTTCTGTTAAGAAAACCAGAACCACATAACTAATCAGTCAATTGTTGGTTCCATGTGTTGGGGACAACAGGTCAGTGAAAGCCAATCTGTTGAAGAAACGCCTAACTCAGAAGTCCTACTACGATAAGGTCTGCAAACCGCTCAATCCATTACGAGAAGAAGTGAAGTCGTAAGAATGGAAATGTCCAGATGTTATGATCGGATTGGCGGTGTGAAAAATATTTTCCCAGAACCGAGATCCTACATTGTGGAATCACAAGGAGCAGTTTTTAGGCAGAATCAGAAACATTTGAGACTGCTGTCCGAGCCTGTACATCAGCGCATAGCCTGTGAGACTCTTAGTGAGTTGTCTGGTGTCCAGTTCCTGAGGTAGTTTCAGAGGACATTCCCATTCCTGTGATTAATCCAGAAGTTCTGGATAACAGTTGTGCAACACAGACTATCCCATTGCTAAATTTGGTCCATATTGTTATTAGATGTGGTCTTATCTCTAAACCCTGTAGCAGGTATGAAGCAATGTGGACAAAAACATTTGTTTCATTTCTAATGTATGTAGTAATGCATGTCTAACTATTTTGACAAAGGGCAATCTTTTTAAGAGGGAGGATCAATGTGTGTGCATGTACCTTTACGAAGCTCTCCAAGGGCTTGCACAAGTGTATAAATGCTGAGCACGTGCAAGCTAGACTGCCATTGTGTAGTAAGCCGTAGAAACGTAAGCATGTATATCAGTCTGTTAACCAGTTTATATTTTATGATGCTGCTGTCCATCCTGATGTGTTTCTATGTGTTAAAGCATCTAAACAAAATAGCCCGCCTGCTTGTCATCTATGCGGGAGAGAGAGATGACCAACACTCTGTTCTGCTGTTGGAAGTGAATCCTGGTGAAATATATGAATGTTACCCTAACATTAAATCTTCAGATCCATGTCTGCTCACTTCAACATACCAGCTCACCACCCTCCTTCTTACGTAGAAGTTACCATGTAAGGTGAACTGTAGGATACCCCTGAAGACCGGCTAAGTAAGTATTAGTTTACCTGTATAAAGAGGCAAACTCAGTCTGGGGAGAAATGGAGTGTTGTACTGTGGGAGCTAAATGAGGAGGTTTTAAGCTTAGGAGAGTCATAAAAAATGACTGCTGCCAGTGGCTGTCAGCTATGCTGTTGAAATGTGGTCACGGATCATGAAAGTCCTAACATGTATGGTAAGTATATAACTTGATTTCCCTCTTGATATATACCAGTTCCTAGCAGGTGAGACATGTTTTGTATGTTGCTTGTAACAGCACTGCTGAATACTCTGAGTTAAGGCATGGCTGTTCTGTTTTGATGCTGTGGGCACCGTGTCAGACTTCTGCTCTTGTGCATGTACATGTGGAAGTTCAGTTTTACACTGTATCTTGCATACACCTGCATGTGAAGGTTGTTTTTTTTTTTTTTTTTTTTTTTTTTTTTTTTTGTCTTTCAGCACTGAGAAAGTGAATATGGGACTGGCTAGGTAGAGTAGTATTGAATATTATCTGCTTGCATTGACTTTAATTGTACCATTTGTGAAACACTTTCATTTATGTCACCCTTCATATAGTGCTGTTCTTCTGCAGGCCGTTATGATGCAGAGAGCCTCAGACATGACAGTGCTGATGACCCCTGCCATTGTGCTGCAGCAGTGGTGAGTGAGAGGACTTGGGAGTGCCGTAGTAGGGGGAATGAGTTCTGACCTCTCCCAGGTAGGTAGCTTGGTTCACTCACCTGCTGCAGCCTAGCCATAACTTTGGGAGTCATTGAGAGTTCAGCAATATGATGGGTAGTTGCTACCATGCCACTCATGGCACCCATAGCAGATATGTTCAACAGACAGTCACTTGACAGCATTACACCAGAGGAGGGTATAACCTCTGCTACTAGCCATCTGATATGTTAGTGACGTCATTCTAGGCCATTTAGCAAACAGAATGCTGCCTGGTGTAGCTTTCAGTTGTGCCACAACCCCCCCCCCCCCTTTGTGCACTGTACACTTTTTCACATTACTGTTTTTTTCTCCTAGTTTCTGCCCGTCCCACGATGTTCTTCGTCTTCCCTTGCTGCAGTCCTGACTATTGGGTATAGTCCGCGTCCCAGTCGGCCCGAATACCAGAGGGTCATGGCGAGACTGACGCCAGTACGTCAGGGTACTAATGCGCATGACCGGCGTCATTTCCTCAGTCTTTTGCCGCATGGTCCGATGCAGAAGCAATTTTGCGAGTGCAGGTTGGCGTTCTGAGATTTTCAACCGGAGTTTCAGACCGAGTACAGAGTTGGCTAAGTAACGAACATTTTGGTTTTTTCTTGCCTCAGTATATTACCGGATGTCAGAAAAAGTGAATAACTGTATTTCTTGTGGGAAGCAGATACCGCATAGGGATTATCATACATTGTGTATACCTTGTTTAGGGCCTGAGCACGACGTTGTTGGTTGCCGCTCTTGTGCTAGATTTAATAAGCGCACTATTAAGAGGAGGCTTGATTGTGCTAGGTTAGTGTTTGGAAAGCGTTGCAATTATACTATGCCGTCGGATGCTCCGACGCCTGCTCCATCTAAGAAGCGCAAGGACAAAACAGTGAAGTCTAGGGGTGAGGAACCGGCAGTCCCGGACGTCGGTCCTTTAGAAGGCTCAGGGGAGCCAGAGGTTTTGCCAGGAGTCTCTATGGAGTCTCAGGCAGATACTTTACTGTTACAGGATGTGCCCTCTCAGGAAGTAGGCCAGGCTGAGGGGGCTTCTCAGGTAACTGTTCTTCCCTCTCTTCCCAAGGTAGTTAGGGCCTCTCCTTCTGTTTCCAGAGCTTCTTTTAGAGGAAGGCCAAGTTCAGCTTCTGTAGGGGCTTCTCCTAGCATTTCGGGCTCTGTGCCTAAGAAACATATGCTTAAAATGGCTGAAGATTTGATTACTCTGATTAGAGGTTCTATGCCCCACCTGATAAGAGGCCTAGGGTGGAACAGGAGTTTGATAGTTTTGAACAGTGTTCACAGGCTTCAGAGTCTTCTGTGGAAGACTTGCAAGAGTTTCCTGCTTATTCTGATTCTGATGTGGATGATTCCACTCCTTCAGCTTCTCCTCCTGAGGATTTTTCATTTTCAGAGACTCTTCACTCCATGAGGGAGCACTTTAAATGGGAAGGCCAAGATTACTCTGACTCCAGAAAAGGCTTAGGGAATTCTTGTTTTGCCTCAGCATAGGCCCTTAGCTATTCCTCCTGTGTTGAATGTGGTGGAGGATGTTTTTGCAGAGGCTTCTCTGAACCCTGATTCCTTGCCTCCTGCTCCTGTTAAGCCTGATAGGTATTATAGGGTGCCCAAGCTCATAAGTATTTGTTTAAGAGTCCCAGGGCGACCCAGAAACTGTTTCTCAGGGGCCTAAAGGTGTTAAAGCTTCTGTTGTTAAAAATCCTGTACCCTCTGATAAAGAGGCAAGGGCTTTGGATAGGTGGGGTAAGAAAGTATATACTTCTTCCACTCTAGCCATGAGGGCGTTGAATTGTCAATTTCATATGCTGAAATATCAGAATTATCTCCTTTCACAATTGAAATCTAAGGTGGATGCTTTGGCGGAAGGTATTGAGTGTAAAGAATTGCTGGATTTGGTTCATGTGTCTGAACAAGTGGGTAAGCATTCTTTGCAGTGTGGTTTTGATGCTGTTCAGGCCTCCTCGAGGGTGGCTGCTACTAGTTCTGTTCTTCGCAGACATGCATGGTTGAAGGATCAGAATTTAGCTGAGCATGTTAAGACCAGGATTTTGGATGCTCCTTTACAGTCTGATGTGTTGTTTGGACCGCCTGTGGAAGCAGTTTTAAAGAAAATGGAGGACAAAGCTAAGTCTATGCAGACTGTTAAAGATTTTGCAGGTGCAGCCTCCAAGTTTAGTAGAAATTGGCCTGCTAAGGGGTGGACATATCCTGCTTATGGTTCCCAGTCTAGGGGTAGATCTAGACGTGGTAGGGGCAGGGCTCAAGGTTCTTTAGGCCTAGATCAGACAGTTCACCTGCTCAGACTTCTGGTGAGGGCAGGGGTCAGTCCTTTCGTAAGCAGAACCAATGACCTGCCTTTTCAGCTGCCAGTGGACTCTCGTCTGGCAGCTCCTTTGGGAGGAAGATTGTCTCTTTTCAAAGAAAATTGGGATTTAATCACTCAAGACAGATGGGTGCTGGATATCATTCATCACGGTACAGATTTTATTTCCACACAATGCCCCTTTCAAAGGCATGCCAGATGTTCCTCCTCCACAAAGAAAAGAGGCTCTCAAGCAAGTTTCTCAGTTACTCCAGATAGGGGCTATTCAGCCAGTCCCTGTGTCAGACAGGGGCTTGGATTTTATTCTCGCCTGTTCCTAGTACCAAAGAAGGGGAACACGTGGAGACCAATTTTGGATTTATCTATCCTCAACACTTATCTGGACATTCCCAAGTTCAAGATGTTGACGTTACAGCAACTGTTACCTCTGCTGGGCAAGGATCACTGGATGGTAACTTTGGATCTCAAGGAAGCTTACCTTCATGTGCCCATAAGGCTAAGTTGCAGAAAGTATCTAACTGGAGATTTTCATTATCAGTTCTCTGCATTGCCCTTTGGCTTATCTACTGCGCCAGAGTATTCACAAAGGTTCTGGCTCCAGTGATAGCTTACTTCAGGCTTCAAGGCATTCAAATTTATCCTTACTTGGACGACTGCCTGATTCTGGCTCAAGAAAAAGAACACCTTCTACAGCATCTGGAATATGTCATAGCAGTGCTAAGATGCCTAGGGTATTCTGTGAACGAAATAAAGTCCAGTCTAGTACCCTCTCAAGACATGTGCTTTCTGGGTGTGAGACTGAATACAGCAGCCCAGATGGCCTTTTAACCCCGGACAAACAAAAGAGTCTGTCACTTTACTTCCATCAACTATCTCATCAGTCCGTGCTGACTGCAAGGACAGTCCTTCAAGCATTAGGGTTCATGGCATCTTGTATTCTGGTGCTTCCCAATGCCAAACTGCATATGAGGAAGCTGCAATGGTATCTCAAAAATGTATGGACACAGCACTGCCAAGATTTGGACACTGTCATTCAAATAATACCTTGCCTTCAAAAGGAATTCTTGTGGTGGGCTCAGGAATGTCACCTAAACAAGGGACTCTCTGTGACCCGGCCAGAGGCGAGTCAGATTTTAACGACAGATGCCTCTGACACTGCTTGGGGAGCTCATCTAAATGGAAAGTGGATACAAGACAAGTGGCCTGCCAGACTACAGCATCTACATATCAACATGAAGGAGATGTTAGCAGTCCAGTTTGCATTGATGGCGTTCAAGGAGTTACTTCTTCCAGGGCAGGTGTTGATTCTGACAGACAACACAACTGTCATGTGGTACATCAACAAGCAGGGAACACATTCTTATCCTCTATGCAGGCAAGCAATGATTTTATGGGAGACTGCGTTAAGCCTGCAACTGACTCTTCAGGCAAGGTTTCTGCCAGGAGCACAGAACTCCTAGCAGATGTATTAAGCAGACAAATCATGGATCCCCACGGTGGAAACTGGATCTTCATGTATTTCAGAAATTGACAGTGTCATGGGGAACTCCAGACATAGATCTGTTCGCTTCTCCACTAAACCACCAGCTGCCAAAGTATTGCACAAAGGGGTTTCATCACACAGCTTGGAAAGTGGATGCTCTGTCTTTCAGTTGGAAAAACCTTCATGTCTATGCTTTTCCACCTCTACCTCTTCTTCCAAAGGTATTACTAAAGGTCAGACAGGACAGGCCAAGGATGATTTTGATAGCTCCAGATTGGCCTCGGCAACACTGGTACCCACTTCTAAGGAGTCTTGTAAAGAAGCCTCCATGGCCTTTACCTCTGATTCCTCATCTGTTATCTCAGAAGGACGGTCATCTGCTCAATGTCAAGCTTCAATCTCTCCATCTCACAGCTTGGCATATTCTGTGTTGAAACATGGAAGGTCTCAGCTTCCTCAACAAGTTTTAAATGTGATTATGGAAGCTAGAAGGCCTAGTACTAGGAGAGTGTAAGCTAGAAGGCCTAGTACTAGGAGAGTGTACGCAGAAAAATGGAAGAGATTTTTATTTTGGTGTACAGCAAAGAATTTGGAGATTTCAGAGCCTAATTTGAGTGTGGCTCTTCAATATCTTACTGAGTTATTGGACAAAGGTTTGTCTTTCTCTTCCATAAAGATTCATGCTGCAGCAATTTCAGCTCACTATGATTGTGACCCACCTTTGTTTTCGCATCCTTTGTTCAAGCAGTTTCTTAGAGGGGCAAAGAATATAAGACCCCCACGTAGAGCTCCTACTCCTGCTTGGGATCTCAATTTTGTGTTGGAAAAACTTACTCTACAACCGCAGCTACTGCTGAATTGAAATATTTGTCATGGAAGACGGCTTTTCTGTTGGCTATTACTTCTGCAAGAAGGGTGTCTGAGTTGCAGGCCCTCATGGCAGTAGAGCCTTTTTTGATTTTCCATAAGGACAGGGTATCATTACGTACTAATCCTTCCTTTATGCCTAAGGTGGTTTCTAGTGTGGCTTTAAACCAAACTATTCATTTGCCTACGTTTTTGCAGATCCTCAAAATAAAGGGGAAAAGATTTTGCACACTTTAGATGTACACAGGCAATTGCGTTATTATTTGAGCAGGACTAAAGATTTTAGGCAGTCTCAGCAGTTACTTGTTTCTTTTGCTTTAAGTTCACAGGGCAAACCTGTGTCAAAACAAACTATTTCTAGGTGGATTGGCTTTTGCATTGCATTTTGTTATTCCCATCATGGCAAAGAGGTTCCAGCTGGGATTAGGCCTCATTCCACTAGGGCTACTGCCACTTCAACAGCATTTCTAAGGGGTGGCAACTAAGGATATTCTGGAAGCAGCTACTTGGAGTTCAGTGCATACTTTCTCTAGGCATTATCACCTGCCTATATACTCTAAGTCTAGAGCTGGTTTTGCCACAGCTGTTTTACAAGGCATGTTGTCAGCTCCTGCTACTTTATAATTTGCCAGCCTCCCTTACCTCTGCTTTGGGATTCTACCCAATAGTCAGGACTGCAGCAAGGAAGGCGAAGAACATAGTACAGTTTTGTACCTACCATAAATGTAGATGTTCCTCCTTCCCCTCTGTGTTTCAGGGTGGTTGTGTAGGTGCCTTTACATGCTTATATTTTTGTATATATATTACTGTATATATTGTACATGTTTATTGGTGCAGGTTGTTTTTGGGACTTGTCTTTTTGGGTCTTCTGACATCTGGGGCAAGAAAAGACGGAGGAAATGACGTCGGTCATGCGCATTAGTACTCTGGTATTCGACTATACCCAATAGTCAGGACTGCAGCAAGGGAATCCTCGAACATCTACATTTATGGTAGGTACAAAACTGTACTTTTTCCATCCAGCTGTGCACATCCACCCCATTTTTTGCAATTTTATGTTCCCCTGTTTGCCTACCTTTCCTCACCCATTTTAATATCGCCCTTTTCATTATCTTTTGTCTATGTATGTCAGAAATGGGTAGCTCTCTCCAAAAATGTGCCCTTCCCCTCCTTTTCCTTCCTATACCTCTACATGCTATATTATCCCATGTTCTACTGTCCTCTACTCCCCATTTGTCTCCTCTCATGGAACCAGTAAATTTTCTGGTGACTGTCCACAAGACGTTAAGTGCTGACCTTGTGCTAGAAGCTATTACAATGTAGCACTTACTTCAGCACGCACTATGTCATGCTACTTGCTACCACTTAATCTCACACAGTTAACACAAACAGGTCTTTGGCCAGTCTGTTGCTCTACGAAGTACTGCATGCTGTGTACCACTGTGGATGGTTTGCATCTTTTTAACATTGCTCTATTTTCTGCATTACAGCACAGCTAGCTGTTTAGACACAGTTTGCTATTTGGATTTTCATGTGAACTTATTACAGTGCGTCTTTGCTGTGTGCTGGTCCCCTTATTGCAGTATTCTGCACCATGTATTGGAGTTCTGGACAGTGTGCTAAAACCATTTCTTTGTGGAAAACCTGAATCCAACAAACTTCTAATAAACTTTAAAAATGTACTGCATTATTTGAAGAAAAGTTTTGAGAATTTGTTCCTCTTCTGGAGGAGGACATGTACTTACCTGCCCAGTTGGTAATGCTGTTTTTTCACACTGCAGTTTCTGTCTTTCAAGGATAAGTACTATAACTAGACTTAATTAACAGAGTAAGTAATCTCAAGCTAAATAACTTGGGCTTGCATTATTATTTTCTTTGGTCTGGTCATGCAATGTTATATCTTTGATTATATTACTACCATCAATCCTGTCCACTTTCATACTGTCCGGCAACTCTCTAAAACACCTTAGGTGCTGAGAGTATACCAGATGCAAGTCTCAGAAACTGGTAACTGTCCATAAACTAATTAGTACACATAATCCAAACGAAACTACAGAGCAAAGCAATGAGAGGACCCAAAATGCTCATGCAAAGTCCCATGTAACACACAGCTGCAGTCACAGTCCAAAAATGCTCCAAGGTTGTAGAAGAGTAGAAAAAAACAGGAATTTATTATAAAACAGGGTAGCGCTTTCGCTAAATAGCTTCTTCAGCCCTTTTACAAAAACAACCAACCCTAAATCCATTTAAATACCTAAAAAGGCGCCATTCCGATAAAAGCCATTTAAAGAGATACATACCCAAATAGCATAATGCAATAATCATATAAAGAATACATACATATGTGATCAAAGATAACATGGAATGAAAATATTTTTGTTTTTCTATTTTTGTTTTTCTATTTTTCTATTTTTATATTTTTCTATTTTTGTTTGTTTTTATTTTCATTTTTATTTTCATTCCATGTTATCTTTGATCATATATGTATGTATTCTTTATATGATTATTGCATTATGCTATTTGGGTATGTATCTCTTTAAATGGCTTTTATCGGAATGGCGCCTTTTTAGGTATTTAAATGGATTTAGGGTTGGTTGTTTTTGTAAAAGGGCTGAAGAAGCTATTTAGCGAAAGCGCTACCCTGTTTTATAATAAATTCCTGTTTTTTTTTTCTACTCTTCTACAACCTTGGAGCATTTTTTGGACTGTGACTGCAGCTTTGTGTTACATGGGACTTTGCATGAGCATTTTGGGTCCTCTCATTGCTTTGCTCTGTAGTTTCGTTTGGATTGTGTATTTATTTTGGCTTATACCACAGAGCATTAACTCCTTACAAGCAGTTTTTTCACACTAATTAGTACACATATTGGAACTTTCATTTTCAAGTCTTGTTTGACAAGATCATTGATGTACAGCAAGCCCATCAAAAATACTTTGCTGATATGTCATACATCACTTCTTTATAGCTGTAAGATCTTGTGGATATGTACAACCATGAATTTCATGTAGCTTCACAGTAGTAACTATGTCTAGTCTATGCAGTAAATAGTAAATGCAGTCTGTTTCTTTCTCAAACCTTTTTCTCCTTGTAATGTAACTCATTTCTATTCCAGAAGAATACTTGAGCTCTCCTTAGAGCATGCTTTACTTTTTTAAGTACAGGTTCTGTCTTAAAAGTAGTAAATTCCTGTAAAATGGCTCAGGCCAGAAGGAAGTCTTCGTACTTTTCAAGCAGTTTATCAGACTTGATATCCAACTAATCCTAGTTGCAGTTGTCTAGCTTTTGACAGTTTGATAGCTCAAAATCAAAGGAACACCCTGTATCAGCTATACAGAAGTAAATATTGTATTTGTTATTGTTATATTCACAAACATGTACTTTTTGACTCTTCAGTCTTATACTATCGGAATAAGCAAGAAGTTTCCACAGTAACATCTTCAATTTTCTGCTCGATATCCGAGTGGTTTGGCTGGCCACAATCAACTGTATTAGAAGCTGAAGTTAAGTACAAACTTGCAGTTTTTAAGATGGTACTGTATTTTATTTTTCTGTCTATTTAATTGTTTAACTTAATTTTGCCTGACTGAATTATTTTATATATTTTCTGGCATTGCTTTCTGTTCTCATCTGTCCTGTAAACCCCCACCCTATTCTTGTGGTGGTGTTATAGTTGGTGGCTTTGCAGTTGTCCGCCCCAGCTGTAAATTTGATCTGGGACACCCCTCCCAGTCTAGTCATCACTCTACTTACACTGTGAAGAAAGCTGTAATGTTGCATGGGAAGAGACTTACTTTATACTGTGAACATTCTGCTGTCCCATATGGGAGGGCAGTGTACCACATCTGTAGGGAGAAAATTTCTGAGCTCTTGAAGTCAGACCATTAGTACATTGCTTTGCAGAAGTTCCAGTAGTCAGGACTATTGCAGAGTTTATCTACTGTTAGGGTATAATGGTACATGTACATGTCTGCACAATTTCACTTTGCCTGCTTCAAACTTAAAATTCTGTCTCTTCATTGACACTTTCTGTTAAAGGTAACCCCACTTGTTGTGTAAATAGCAGACCCCTCAATATGTACTTGTGCAAGTGTCTCATAGTTAGTGATAAAAAAATTCAACTGTTGGTGAATTTTAAAATAACTGAGGGGGGGGGGGAAGTATTGTCCGTTCAACCCCTGCTAATTATATCAACTCCGAAATCGCACAAGAGCTGGGAAAGGGCATATCACAGACCCTGCTCTACCACAGTCTTGTATGCAGAGCAGCCAGCAAAAGAAAAAAAAATAATCATTGCTCTTTTGAGCATTCATTCCTACAAATTATACCCTTGTGCCACTTTGTGTAAGTATGAATATTTTGTGGGTATGTATATGTAACACGGTTATGGATGTATGTAAGGATTCAGATCAGGATGCAGCACAACCAGCCCAATGTCTGCAGTGAGACAGATAGTTGAGCAGAAGGTAGATGTGAAAAGTGTTCAACTGGGCATTTTTAGACTTGGAGAGTAATATCACCTGGTCCAATGAAAACTGATTTGTGCAGTCCTGCAATGTTTAAAAGTCCCAGAACCATAGGTGGAATTGGTGCAGGTTATGCACAAGTTTCCAATAAAACAATTACACATGCTGCTTGGACTGTCAGTGGGAGTGGGTGTGCAGCAGTAGAGTTCAGCACTGATCCCACTGCTGTTCATACTGGCAATGTGCTGCATTAGCAAACTGGTGAGATGAAGCAGAACAATAAAGCTGCCATATGCAAATAATGTGGCATTGCAGGTAAACTCTGCAAATGGTAGCAGAATGTAATGCCAAAACTGAAGGTACATAGAATTTAGTACAGCTAAGACTGTTGTAATGGCAGCAGATGGTGTGGGGGATCTGAAGAAGCTGAAAATGGTGTGGGGGATCTGAAGAAGCTGAAAATTGAGAGAGGGGAGACGGAGGAACAGGTTAATGCCTTCTATTCTCCTCACCTACCCCTCCCAGATACTTGAAGTCTGAATGAGAAGGTCAAAGCTAGAATTGGAGGGACTGTAGCCAGCTGGAACAGTGTGCTTGGTAGTATGTGACAGAATAATGCCAAAGAAGTAAGGTGTACAAAATGGTGAGACCAGTACTGCTGTATGGTACAGAAAGCAAGGCTGTGAAGGAAGACCGTATGCGGAAGTTAAAAGTGATAAAGTGCCCCAAGACAATTAGTAGGATTCACAGTGCGGGTCTGAAAGAAATGAGGACAGAGCGGGTCTGATAAAGAAATGAGGACAGAGCAGAAGCCTAATTAGCTCCAGTTGCAGAGAAGGTCAAGGAGAACAGATTATGGCAGTTCCGGCACGTGTAGGAAAGCAGAAGGCAATCTTGTGAAGAGGATTTGGTACGGACAAGAAGAATGAAAGATGAAATGAGGGAGTCCAGCAAAGAAATGGAGGAGTTGTGTGAGAGAAGACCTGTGACAGTCCAGCATGACTGTTGAAGGTAAGAGAGTGGCAGTCTTAAAATATAGCAACAATTGCTAAGACACCCTGACCCTATCTAGAAAAATAGGATTGATGTAGGCATGTTTTTATTCTGAAACCTCAATATAGGATTAAAATGGCATTTTTTCTTAAACTATTACCTTATGTTAGTATACCTGTGGGAGAAGTGTTCCTTTTACTGGGAACAGTGATAATGGTGTTTGTGTTAGAAGCAATCAGCTGTGTGATGTATGTATTGGTCATATGGTCATAAAGATGATCAATTTCAACAATTGGCTTAAGTATTGGTGTCATTCAAAGGGGCTCCAATGCCTGTCAGCCTGGGATGACATGCTCAACAAGCCACGATGCTTCGCTAGGGACGGCTTGCACCTGTCACCCCTGGGCTTTCGGATATTGGCAAAGGCTCTTGCCACCCCCATAGTGCCTTTTTTAGGCAAGGCTCAAAAGACAAACCCACCTCCATAGGTATCACAAGGGATAAGAAACTAAGAGTAATGCTACGCAATGCCAGAAGTCTAAACCTCAAGATGCACGCACTCGAAACTCTCCTTAGCATGGAGAACATCGATATCTGTGCAGTAACAGAAACCTGGTTCAAGGCTCCCGAGAGCACCCCAGCACTACCAGGTTATACCTCATACCATGTTTTTCGGCCCTAAAACTTGGACCGAACCACAAAAGGAGGGGGGGGGGTATCAATATTCATCAAAGATACCCACACCTCCAGGTTGGTGGCACAGCACGAAGCATCAGAGACTATCCATGTGCAACTAACAGAGGGTAAAATTGCCTTCCAGTTTATAGCCTGCTACAGACCACCCTCCCAAACCCAGGAACCCCACTCGGCCTTCTTGAGAACACTGGAAAATATGAAGGTCTCTCCAAACACCATTATATTGGGCGACTTCAACTACCCAAACATAGACTGGGAGCATTACTCTAGCTTCAACACCCTAGCCCAAAGGTTCCTAGAATTTTATAAACACAAATGCTATGGAACAACTTGTTACCACTCCCACAAGAGGGGAAAAGATACTGGACCTGATCATCACCAACATGGGGACTCTCTGCTCCAGACCAGAAGTGTATCCCTCACTGGTAAGATCAGACCATAAACTAATCTCACTAGATATTCACATCCTGACCCCAGCCCCTGCCCAGAAAACCACAGTGAAAAACTTCTCTAAAGCAAATTTCACACTCCTCAAAACAGAGGTGGAATCCTTCAAAGCCCCCGGGCCTGTGGAAAATAAGGCCCAGACCACAGAATCCTTTATAAACGCATTCTATGAACACCTTCAGGAATGCATGGATCATGCAATCCCAAACAAAACCAAGACCCAATCCTCCAAAGGCAGGCGTCCTGTCTGGTGGACCCCAGCCATAAAGAAACTATACAATAGGAGGAAGCTACTACATAATGGAGCAAAATCCCAAAAAGGGAAGGCATCTCTAATCAGTATTAGCAAATGGGCACTCATAAAATCGTCTAAGGCCAGCTTCGAGAGAACAATTGTACAGGGCATTAAGGATAATCACAAGGATTTCTTTAGTTATGTTAGGAACCTGGGTGGGAATTCCCAGATATGCTCAGAATTAGTCCAAAATGACAAAAAATACACCGAACCCACAGACATTGCCAACATCCTAGCTGACCGGTTCAGCGCAAACCCCCCCCCCTTCCCCACCAAAAGGGCAAATATCTATCCCAGCAGAGCGCTGCCCCCCTGACATCTCAGATGCTTAGGTAAGAGCCGCCCTCTCCAAAGCAAAAAACACAGCATCAATGGGACCAGACGGTGTCCCAGGCTGCGTCCTACATGAACTCCAAGAAGAACTAAACCCAAACATAAAGCTACTGTTCAATCTCAGCCTTACTGCAGGATATGTACCCAAAGAGTGGCGTACAGCAACAGTGGTCCCTCTCCACAAAGGTGGTGCCTCAACGGATCCTAGAAACTATCGCCCCATAAGCCTGACTAGCTTGGTCTGCAAAGCTATGGAAAGGATCATCATGGACCTTATAAATAAAGATATTGGGGACCTACAGAGACTGGATCATAACCAGTTCGGCTTTAAGGGCAGATCCTGCCTCTTAAACCTGGTCGATTTCTTTGAAACGGTCACCAAGGCCATTGACGAGGGGAAGGTGGTCCACACAGCCTACCTGGACCTCGCAAAAGCCTTCGATACAATACCTCACTCGGATATTATAGATAAGCTCACCAGCTTAAATATAAACCCCTATGTCACTAGATGGGTTGCACACTGGCTCAAGGACAGAACCCAAATGGTTAGAATTGCTGGAGCCATGTCAGACTCCAAACCAGTTACAAGTGGTGTCCCACAAGACTCAGTCCTGGGACCTCTCTTGTTCGGTATATATTTCTCGGAGGTACAGGCCAACGCGGAAGGACTGTGGCTGACCAAGTTCGCAGATGACTGCAAACTGGGCGCCATAATAGACTCTCCAGCCGACACAAGCATCCTACAAAAGGGCCTCATAGAATCAGGCAACTGGTGCCAGAGCCATGGCCTCAAGCTAAACGCCAAAAAGTGTATAGTCATCCCCTTCGGCAAAAACAAAATGCCCACAAATTACCACATAGATGGTAATCCATTAAGTACGGAAGAAGTAATTAGGGACCTGGGGACCCAAGTTGATAGCAATCTCTCATTCGACAACCACGTGGCCAAAGTGGTTGGTTAAAAAAACATTTTATATAGCCCACCTAATCATGAAGGGATTCGCATCTAGATCAGGGGAGGTCATCGTGCCTCTTTACTCATCCCTCATCAGGCCCGTAATTAAGTACAGTGCTCCTTTTGGGATGTACCTTACCAGACACCTGCAGCAACTGGAAAGACCCCTAAAGTACCTCACCAAGAGGATCAAAGGGCTCAAACAGATGCCATATGCTGCTCGGTTAAAGAAACTTCAGCTCTACTCAGTGGCATACCGCCTGTTCAGAGGCGATCTGTGCCTGACGTATAAAGCCATGTCCAACCTGGAATTAATGGACATGCTGCACCTCAGAAAATCCAAATCCCATCGAGCTACGCGCTCGAGAGACTTTAACCTCAGCACTGAAATAAATAGGACATGCTGGAGGGACAGATTCATAACCCAGAGGCTCCCTTCACTCTGGAATAAAATCCCAGTCCAGGTTAGGTAGAGTCCCTCATTTCCTCTCTTCAAGAGGAATCTTGATGAGTGGATGGGAGAAAGTAGATTTACTCCGGGTATCACTTTTGTGTGTCTGTTAGACAGAGGCACAGTATACTAACCTCGAAAAAGGGCATAGCAAAATTCATTTAAAATGGGTGGCGAAAGCCAAACACACTGGCTAGGCTTGTAAATGCCCTAGAGCAGATAGCCTAGTATGAACCTATAAACCTATATTACCATGGACAATCTTTTCACACTTTTTCCAACTATAGATGTCATCCTATTCGATGCAGTATACGTTACATATGGGTTCTATTCTGCCAATCGACCTGACGTCCGGCCTCTCTACAAAAGCTTATTGCCACCGTCAGTATGTGAGATGTAGCAAAGAGGCACTGAGAACATCAGCCAAAAAAGGGATGTCCGCATGTACCCTCCTCAGAACTTTTTCACCTCCATTCGGAATGGTTGACTCTTGCATTGAGTTTTCTGTCAGATATCATTGGTTTTGTCTTTCAGCTTCAGAAAAGTAGAACCCAAACAACATAAAACAACAAAAAACACTGAACCAACTGCAGGAATCCAAGCAGAAAATGACCAGAACCAGTTCAGAACTGTTTTATTACAGGAATTAAGCACTTGTGTGTATATCACACACACTTTCAGAATTAAAAAATTCAGTTTAAATGACCCACCAAAATATCACATGACCCATCAACACACCTACCAATTCTAATCTTAAAGGCTACTTGCTCATGTAATAAAATACATTCACACAAGTATATACTAAGAAAAAAAACTAACCTAATGTTTCCCTAATGTGTATATATATTTAGAAACTAACAATTTTACAGGAAACGTATATATATATTTTCAATATTGATATTATTTTTTATATTAATATTTATTTATTGTTGCAACTTATTTTATTATGTAAATGCATACTTATTAGCATTTACACAATTATTATATTTATTGACATATATATATATACATATATATATATACATAATTTTTACATATTTATTACAAACACAAGTATCTACGTATTTTATTATGAGACATTTTTTACATATTTTATTTAAGCATTCTATTTTATCAACACACCACCTTTTTACGTCTATTCATAATGTCAGAATATTTATTACTTTACATCTTTTATTCTATGGATCTTTTTACACTAAATCAATGAGACTGTTTTAAACATCAAAGTTACAAATATATTTTTTTATACTGCATTACTACTTCAAGTTTATTCAAGTCTTGCTCAGTAACATTTGATTGTTCATTGACCTTTAACATGATGCTTTTTTGATTTTCTTACCATCAGCTAATTGATTGATTAATTGCTAATTGAATTACCAAAATTTGTATATAAGGGATGACAAAACTACTCATTTTGTACTCTGATGCCCCATCCGAGTGGGTGAAAGCGCTTAGTATTTTGGATTGTGGAGCTATTTTATCCTTTTTCCGTTTGTGATCTGGTCTATGTTCAATAAAGGTTTTGAGAAGAATTCCAGGACTCAAGGTTTGCTGAATTTAGCTTATTAGTCTGTTCTACCTTGATTTGAATTTGCTCCCTAATGTGTACAACATAATTAAATATAGTGAGACATAAGTCTTAAGACACAAGCTATGAATAAAGACCCATTCAAACCTGCTGGTGCAACTCCCTCCATTCTACCATGTCACGCCATGGTCCCCCCCCCAGTAAATTCCGCTGCATGGTATCAGTACCAAAAAATAAAAAAAAACATGGTCTGGATGTTTTTCTACATGACAATACAATGCATTAGTAGTTTTCCTCTGCTTGATGTCATAAACGTGTTCATTAAAACTATGAATGGTTTTCCCAACATAAAAACTTGGGCACATTGTACATAAAGCCAAATAAATCACTACCATTGATTTACAATTACAAAAAAAGTGTGTCCTTACTTTCATACCATTAATAAGCACCTCATGTTTTCTAAAATGTACTGGCACAAATTGCACGCACCACTTTTGTAAGTACCCCATGTCCTTTCACTAATGGTAGTATATATCTTGTCATCTGATTCTAACATGTTCTTGATGCATTTGGCTTTTCTAGTGACAAATATTGGTTTGGTTCCCAAAATATCAGATATCCCTTCAGATGTTTGAAAAACAAGCCAATTTTGGTTGATGATAATCCGAATGTATCCATATTCTTCAGTGAAAGTGGTAATGAATGAACAATTATACCCACCATTTGTTTCTCTCTGGTAAACCAACATTTTATCTAACAAAATGGGAATCCCCTCCTCCTGCTGTCTTTTCTGAAGGACTTCCCTCCATATTAAATCAACTAAATACCTCTAGTTGTAAATATTCCTTTCAAATTTACACATTCTTTGACAAACATTTCTTCACTAGAAATCATATAGGCTAACCTTATATATTGCCCCTTAATGATTCCCCTCTTTTGGTGCATCAGGTGACCACTGCTGTAGTGCAAAAGACTATTGGAGTATGTTGCTTTTCTAAACACTCTGCTCTGTATACTTTTACCCATGTCCTTGTAAATAAACACATCCATATAGTTAATACTTACTGTACTATAATGGTATGTAAACTTTAAGAGGTAGTGAAATGTAAATATTCCAAAAAATCTATCAGTGTCTACTTTACTAGCATCCCAAGCAATAAAAATGTCCTCCAAAAACCTCATATATAAATAATAAGGTGGAACATTTTCGTTGTTAACCTGCTTTTCCCATTGAAGTAATACTATGTTCGCAAACACTGGGGCGCAGCTTGCCCCCATAGCAACCCCTCTTTTTTTTTTTTGTTGAAAAAATTGCCCATCCAGATGAATAAAATTATATCTCAAAACCATGTCTAATAATGCATCAAGCAGATTAATTTCATTAGCGTTAAAATGACCAGATTTGTGAATAAAATCATGAAACATTTCTTTTCCATCTATTCGATGTTGCAGTATTCTTTACATTTGGGTTCTAGTCTGCCAATCGACCTGACATCCTGCCTGTGTACAAAAGCTTATTGCCACTGCCAGTATGTGGGACGTCGAGGTACGTCCACACATACCCTCCTCAGAACTTTTTCACCGCCATTCGGAAAGGTTGACTCTTGCATTGAGTTTTCTGTCCGATATTGTTGGTTTTGTCTTCCAGCTTCAGAAAAGTACCCTGTAGGGATTTTATTTTCTTGCTACTGCCTCTCGTTATATTGTTCATATCATCCAGGAAGTGTAGGTGTGGAAGGCAAATTCCACATAAGGACAGTCATGAGCTGTGCTTGTCCTGTTTGCAGCCTACTCATGACCACCAATCCTGTTCGTTTCAGGCCTTTGTGCCTAAGATGTTGTGTAGTCGTCTGTTGGCCTTGAATCTATACTTAGAAAATCAGAGACTTAAACGTCTGGTTAGGGACAGGATGGAGGGTTCCGGGAGTCCTTCAGCTGAGCCGACTTTGAAGAGAAAGGTTAGCAAAGTTGGTCTCTAATCCTCTTCGGCTGCACCTAATCCCTCCGATGTACCCCTTGAGGTTTGTGAAAACCCGGTGGTGTGTTTGGAGGTAGGGTCCACTTCTTCTTCGGCAAGTACCTCAGTGGAAGCTGTGCGTATCCTAGCACATCTGAGGCCATGCAGATGTCCAGTTTGGATGACTTGGAAGAACTTCGGCTTTGTTCTGGATGACTCTAGGAACCGCTCCTGCCTCTGTCTAAAATTCCAGACATAAGGCCTACGTCCAGACATTCTCCTGAACAAGAGAAGCATGTTAAGAAGAAGCAGAAGACTAAATATCTCACCATTCCTTCCACTCCTCCATCCGACAGGATTGCTTTCTTGCAGGGTCTCATTAATGCCTTGATGGCTTTGAGGCCTTCAGCTTCTGCTATTCTTTTGCTTGCTTTTTCTGTCTCCAGTGTTGGCATCTGGGTCTCGGGTGTCTCCTTCTGCACAGGCTGCTGAGTATCAGATTCCTGACTCTGAGGATTCTTCTTCTGATGAAGATTCCTTGGCATACTCCACCCAGATTCCTTCTCTGGAATATGCCTCTGCAGAGGAGGAGTCCAGTGGGGGAGATTCCCCCATAGAAGAGCTTTCCTTTGGAGAAACTATTAATATGATAAGGGAATTTTTTAAATGGGGTTCTTCTCAAATGTCTGAGGAGCAAAAAAGATATGATCTTCTCCAGTTGGAAGCCCCTGCTCCCTCAGCGGTTCCACCAGTCCTTCCAGCATTCTTAGATGCCTGTGCATCCTCCTATAAAACCCCAGATTCCCAAGCCCCTGCCCCTAAAAGACCTGACAGATTTTGTAAGGTTCATTGATGACTGTAAGTCTTTTTAAATGTCTTTCTACTGACCCAGCTGTGGTCTCCATTACTTCTGACAAATCTTCTCACTTGTCACTTTCTGCAAAACCGATTTCTTCTGACAAAGAAAGCAGGATTTTGGAAATGGACTATACTTCTTCCACCTTGGCAATTAGAGCTATTAATTACCAGACACTCATCTAGGTACTCTCTGGCCCTACCTTTTTCTTGCTTCCCAGGCTCTTTCCCAGTTACCTGATTTAGAGGCTAAAGCACAGATTCTTTCTCTTTTTTTGTCTGCCTCCTCCCAGGTAGCTAGACATTCCATCAAATATAGCTACGATGCAGTGGAGGCATCTTCCAGGGCAGCAGCTTCTGCATCTGTTTTCAGAATGCATTCTTGGTTACGGCTTTAGTCACTTCTGATGACATAAAGGCCAAATTGCTTGATGCTCCTTTGGATAACTCTGCCCTTTTTGGCATAGCAGCTGCAGAACATTTTAAATCTTTGAAGGAAAAGGGTAAAGAGCTCCAGGATTTGAAATACTTGTTTATTTTCTCAGTCCCTAAATTCCATAGAAATTTCCCGGCTAAAACTCTGTCAGAAGACCTGCTCTCACTCTTCCACTTCTGAATCATGTGAACCTAGGCCAAGAAGTCTTCCGGGAGACCCCCACAATCTGGCTGTCACTTCTGCCCGTACTTCTCAAGATCCCTTTCAGTCCAGGCCAAGTTCTCTTTGAAGACAAGTTCTTCTTCCAAGTCAAACTCGTTTATCTCTTTGCCTCTCTTTCCCTTTCAGCCTGGATGGGAGTCGCTCAGGACTCCTGGGTCATTTCCATCATCCAAAAAGGATACTTCATGACTTGAAAAACTCTTCCATCCTTCCATGGGATACCTCAACCTCCTTCCAGACAACTTCATCTGTTACCGCTGTTGCGCGCTCAGCTCTCCGACAAGGCACTATTCAGGCTGTTCCTGCAGACCAACAGGGAAAGGGATTTTACTTCAGGATGTTTTTTGTGCCAAGAAAAGATGGATGTTCATAGTGTTACCCTGCTGTAGTCATCACACTTGGGTTATCCTGCCGTCAGGCGGTCCCGCAGTCTGCCCGAATTCCAAAGTCTTGGTCCGGCGTCGGTTGCTGTCGCTTCTTCCCTGATGTCAGTGTGCCAGGGGTATATATGAGGCATCCGCCATTTTCTCCAGTCTTTCTTGCCGCACGGTGCCCGAAGCAGTTCTCAAGTGCCGGTCGGCCGACACCTGAGATTTTCGATTTGAATTTCAGTCCGAAGTCTTCAAGTAAAGCTAAGTACCCTGTTGGGGAACGTTTTCTTGCCTCAGTCCGATGTCAGAAAAAGTTAACAATTGCATTTCTTGTGGGAAGCAAAATACCTCATAAGGACTTCCATTCCTGTTGTATTCTTTGCCTAGGCCCAGACCATGATGTCACAGGTTGTCTGTTTTGCGCTAGGTTTAATAAACACACTATCAAACACCGCTTTGACTTTGCACAGCATTACTTTGGTAGGAAATTTAATTATATCATGCCGTCGGAGCAGCTGGCGACCGCAGAGCTGGAACCTCAGACAGCTGCCGACTCAAGCGGAGTCTACTAGGCCAACGCAGCCATCTACCGACACAAGCAGAATTAGACACCGGTGCAGAGGAAACGCCTTCGGTTGCAAAAGGTGTCTTCAGACCGATTACACTCACCATTAAATCTTATGCTAAGCTTAAAACTCGTTTAAAGCCTAAGAAAACTGTTCATCAGTCTACAGGTCAAGGCCCCATGCCTAAGAAACAGATGCTTAAGATGGCTGAAGATTTAATTACCCGTATCAGGGGTTCCCATCCCCCTCCTGATAAAAGACCAAGACAAGAGGAGAATTATGCATTCTCTGACCAGGTTTCTCTCTCTTACACTTTTCCACCTTATGAGGATTCTGATGCTGAAGGCTCTATTCCCTCAGCATCTCCCCCTGAAGACTACTCCTTTGGGGAAACATTACATACCATGAGGGAACATTTCCACTGGGAAGGCCAGGATTACTCGGATTCTAAGAAAAGGCTCAGAGTTCCTTTTATTACCCCAGCACAGACCTCTTGCTATCCCTCCTGTTTTAGATATTGTGGATGATGTCTGCTTGGGAGTCTAGTTTTAAATCCAGACTCTCTACCTCCTGCTCCAGCCAAACCAGACAGATACTACAGAGTACCTGACTCACACAAATTCCTTTATAAAAGCCCTATAGCTGACCCAGAAACCATTTCCCAGGGTCCTAAGGGAGCAAAAGCTTCTATGGCTAAAAATCCTGTGCCCTCTGAAAGAGATTCCAGAGCCCTAGATAGATGGGGAAAGAAAATATACACCTCTGCAACTCTGGCTATGAGAGCATTAAATTGCCAGTTTCACATGTTGAAATATCAACAATTCCTGATGTCTCAGTTGAAACAAAAAATGAGCACGCATTTAGAACAGCCTGAATTTGAGGAAATGCAGGATCTTTTGCATGCAGCTGAACAGGTGGGCAAGCATACTTTACAATGCGGACTTGATTCATTGGAAGCTTCCTGTAGAGCAGCTGTTACTGGCTCTGTCATTCGTAGACATGCTTGGTTAAAAGAGCAAACCCTCCTTGACCATGTTAAAGCAAAATTATTAGATGCACCTTTACAACAAGATGTATTTGGTGTCAAAGCAGAAGAGGTTTTAAAGAAAATGGATGATGAGGCTAAATCTATGCAAACGGTCAAGGATTTCTTGCAGGTACAACCCCCTCGCTTCAGCAGAAATTGGCCAACAAAAAATTGGTTCTTTCCAGCTTCAGACAGATCAGAGGGGCAAATACAGATGCCCAAGGGGCAGAGGTCAGTCACAGGGCCCTTACAAACCTCGCCAATGGGGTTCTGCTACCCAGAAAGGAGGAGAAGACAGGCCCCAAGCTAGCAGAAGGCAGGCACAATGACTATATCCTCAAACTACCAAGTAAATCTCTCCTGGCAACACCTTTGGGAGGAAAACTAGCATTTTTTGCAGACAAGTGGCACATCATCACAACAGACAAATGGGTTCTAAACATTGTCTCTCAAGGATACAGACTGCACTTTCATGCCTTACCAAGGATCAAAGGAATGCCAAACCTGCCACCAAATCAATGGGCATAGGCACAAAAACAAATTGCAGCTCTCATGAACAGGAGAGCCATTCAACAGGTACCTTCACAAGAGCAAGGACAAGGATTTTACTCAAGACTCTTCCTAGTTCCTAGAAAGGACAAAGCATGGAGACCCATTCTGGATCTTTCAATTCTGAACACCTATCTGCAAGTACCAAAATTCAAGATGCTAACAGTACAGCAGCTTCTTCTCATGCTGGGCAAGAATGCTTGACTAGTCACTTTGGACCTTAAGGAGGCATACCTGCATGTCCCTATCAGACAAAATTGCAGAAGATACCTCTGCTTCATTGCAGGTTCAACGCATTATCAATTCTCTGCACTGCCCTTTGGCTTATCTACTGCGCCCAGGGTCTTCACAAAATGCCTGGCACCAGTAATTATACTGCAGACAGAGGAATTCAGATATACCCGTACCTGGACGACTGTCTTATTCAAGCAGAAAGCAAGGACATTCTTTTACAGCATCTGGCATTTGTCAAACACCTTCTACGTTGCCTAGGGTACACAGTAAACGAAAAGAAATCAAAACTAGTGCCCTCACAAAACATAATATTCCTGGGTGCCAGCTTGAAAACAACGGCCCAGATGGCTTATCTCACGCCAGACAAACTACGACAGCTGTTCCAATATTTCAAAATAATGGCAACCAAGACTCAACTCCCTGCAAGAAAAATTCTGCAGGCCTTGGGATTCATGGCATCTTGCATACTACTAATACCATTTGCAAAACTGCATATGAGGAAATTACAATGGTACCTGAAAAGTGTATGGACTCAGCATAGCCACAGCTTGGAAACAATGATTCCACTCATTCCCTGCCTTCAACAGGAGTTTCTATGGTGGGCACAGGTATGTCACCTCAACAAGGGTCAGCCATTCACCTTACCCACAGCCAGGCAAACTATGACAACGGGTGCATCGGACTATGCCTGGGGAGCACACATGGCAGGACAGTGCATTCAGGGCAAATGGACTACTGATCAGAGACTCCTGCATATCAATCAAAAAGAAATGCTAGCAGTGCAGAATGCCCCAACAGCTTTCAAGGACCTTCTACACCCAGGACAACTACTAATGAGGATAGACAACACCACAGTTATGTGGTACATAAGCAAGGGGGCACCCATTCCTACCCTCTATGCAGGCAAGCAATGACCTTGTGGAACACTGCACTGTCTTACCAGGTTCAATTACAAGCACAATTCTTGCCAGGAAAGAAAAACACATTTGCAGATGACCTAAGCAGAAACATCATGGATCCACATGAATGAAAACTAGATCCACAAGTATTTGCAATGATAGCTCAAAAATGGGGACGCCCAGACATGGATCTGTTTGCAAGCCCCCACAACCACCAACTTCAAAAATTTTGCACAAGGACCTCCCATCCACTAGCTTGGAAAGTGGACACCCTCTCATTCAGTTGGAAAACATTAACAGTGTATGCCTTCCCTCCACTGCCTCTTCTAGCAAAGGTACTGCTGAAAGTCAGATTAGAGAGGCCACAAATGATTCTCGTTGCACGAGACTGGCCACGCCAACATTGGTATCCAGTTTTAAGGAACATGGCCCAGGGCCCACCATGGATTTTGTCACAAATTCCTCACCTGCTCACCCAGCGAGACAGTCTGATTCTGCACAGCCACCTGGCTGCATAACAAATTACCTAAACAACCAGATAACACCTTTATCCAAAGCTGTTATGGATGTCGTTCTGGAGGCCAGGAGGCCCAGCACCAGGAAAACCTATTCAGACAAATGGAAAAGATTTTGCGCCTGGAACCAGGCTAAAGGCCTAAATCCCCTGGAGCCGAACATTCCTTAGATTCTACAATATTTAACTGCGATGTTACACAAAGGACTTTCCTTTTCATCTATTAAGATCCACTCCTCAGCAATTTCATCTCATTACAGCACGGATCCTCCTTTATTTTCACATCCACTCCTAAGACAGTACCTCAGGGGGGCTAAGAACGTAAGACCGCCAAGGAGAGCTCCAACACCTACTTAGGATCTCAACTTTGTCCTGGAAAAGCTTACACTGACGCCCTTTGAACCAGCTTTTTCAACTGATTTAAAATTTCTTTCATGGAAAACTGCCCTACTACTAGCAATAACCTCAGCTAGAAGAGTCTCAGAGCTACAGGCACTAATGGCAGTGGAACCTTTCCTCATTTTTCATCAAGACAGAGTTTCTGTACGAACTAATCCTTCCTTTATGCTAAAGGTGGTATCCAGTGTGGCCCTAAACCAAACCATTCACTTGCCCATCTTCTTCCCAAATCCCCAGAAGACAGGAGAAAGACTCCTGCACTCTTTGGACATTCACAGGCAATTACGTTACTACTTGGATAAAACTAAGGCTTTCAGAAAAACTGACCAGCTCTTTGTAGCCTATGCTACAGGATCACAAGGAAAAGCTATCTCAAAACAGACCATTTCTAAATGGATAGGACATTGCATACGTTTCTGCTACACACATCATGGGAAACCAGTACCTGCTAACATTTAGGTCCCACTCCACTAGGGCTACAGCTACATCAGCAGCCTTTCTCAGGGGAGTGCCAACCAAGGATATTCTGGAAGCTGCTACTTGGAGTTCAGTGCACAACTTCACCAAACACCATCACTCACTTCTTTACTCTAAGACTGCAGTTTTGCAGGGCCTACTAGCTTCTTCTAACCCTGTTTGACTCCACCTCCCCTCCTTAGCTTTGGGATTCAACCCAAGTGTGATGACTGCAGCAGGGTAACACGATGAACATAGTACAGTTTTGTACCTACCATAAATGTAGATGTTCGAGTGTTCACCCTGCTGCAGTCCAGGTTACCCTCCCTCCATCCCCTTTGAACTAGCTGAACTTATCTCTACCACTTTATCCTATTCTACCTCTGTGGTGTATTTGCTTGTACCCAAGGGTTTTGTTTTATTTTTATATAGCCAATGTATATATATATTTTTGCCTACCTTTTGGGGGCACCTGACATCTGGGGCAAGAAAAACTGAAGAAAATGGCATTGGATGCCTCTTGTATATCCCTGGCGCACTGACGTCAGGGAAGAAGCGACCGCAACCGACGCCAGACCAAGACTTTGGAATTCGGGCCGGCTGCGGGACCGCCTGACGGCAGGATAACCCAAGTGTGATGACTGCAGCAGGGTGAACACTCCTACATTTATGGTAGGTACAAAACTGTACTTTCGTGGGGGCCTATCCTAGATCTCTCCCTCTTAAACACCTTCCTGGTGGTGCCTTCTTTCTGGATGCTTCTTCTTTCGGCTGCTCCTGTTAGGGGTCGCCACAGCAAATCAAGTGTTTCCATTTCTTCCTGTCCTCTGCATCTTGCTCTGTCACACCAACCACCTGCATGTCCTCTCACCACATCCATAAACCTTATCTTAGGCCTTCCTCTTTTCCTGTTACCTGGCAGCTTCATCCTTGGCATCTTTTTCCCAATATACTCTGCATCCCTCCTCAGCACATGTCCAAACCAACATAATCTTGCCTCTCTGGCTTTGTCTCCAGACCTTCCAACCTGGGCTGATCCTGTAATATACTTATTTCTAATCCTGTCCATCCTAGTCACACCCAGTGCAAATCTTCAACTCTTCCACCTCAAGCTCTGACTCCTGCCTTTTTGTCAGTGCCACTGTCTCCAACCCATATAACATAGCTGGTCTCACTCCCCTCTTGTAGACCTTTCCTTTCACTCTTACTGGTACTCGTCTGTCACAAATCACTCCTGACACTCTTCTCCACCCACTCAATCCTGCCTGTACTGTCTTCTTCACCTCTCTTCCACACTCACCATTACTCTGAACTGTTGATCCAAAGTACTTAAACTCATCCACCTTCGCCACCTCTACTCCCTGCATCCTCACCATTCCTCTATCCTCCCTCTCATTCACACACATATATTCTGTCTTTAGTCCTGCTGACCTTCATTCCTCTTATCTCTAGAGCATATCTCCATCTCTCCAGGGTCTCCTCCACCTGTTCCATACTCACTACAGATCACAATGTCATCTGCAAACCTCATAGTCCATGGGGACTCCTGTCTGATCTCATCTGTCAACCTGTCCATCACCATTGCAAATAAG
This sequence comes from Protopterus annectens, assembly GCF_019279795.1. Lineage (NCBI taxonomy): Eukaryota > Metazoa > Chordata > Ceratodontiformes > Protopteridae > Protopterus > Protopterus annectens. The sequence continues at coordinate 1,705,292,070 of NC_056733.1, forward strand.
AAAGGGCTCAGAGCTGATCCTTGATGTAATTCCACCTCCACCTTAAACGCATCTGTCACTCCCACAGCAGACCTCACTGCTGTCACACTACCCTCGTACATATCCTGTACCACTCGTACATACTTCTCTGACGCTGCCGACTTCCTCATACAATACCACAACTCCTCTCTAGGCACCCTGTCTTTTGCTTTCTCTAAATCCACAAAGAGACAGTGCATCTCCGTCTGACCTTCTCTGTACTTCTCCATCAACACACTCAGTGCAAGCACTGCATCTGTAGTGCTTTTTCCTGGCATGAAACCATACTGCTGATAACTAATCGTCACTTCCCTTCTTAACCTAGCTGCTACTACTCTTTCCCATAACTTCATGCTGTGACTGATCAGTTTAATCCCTCTGTAGTTACTACAGCTCTGCACATCACCCTTATTCTTAAAAATCGGTACCAAAACACTTTCTCCATTCATCAAGCATCCTCTCACTTTCCAAGATTTCATCAAACAATCTAGTTAAAAACTCCACTGCCATTTCACCTAAACACCTCCATGCTTCCACAGGTATGTCATCTGGACCAACAGCCTTTCCGTTTTTCATCCTCTTCATAGCTATCCTTCCTCCTTGCTAATCCACTGCAATTCATGATTCACTATCCGCACATCATCCAACCTTCTCTTCCTCTCATTCTCTTCCTCTCATTCTCTTCATTCATCAACCCCTCAAAGTACTCTTTCCATCTGCGCAACACTCTCCTCGCTTTCTTTTCGGATGCTATTGCTGCAATCTCTTCTTCCCCTGGTTCCTCCTTAATCCTTCTAGCTTATCTGGATCTCAAGGACACCTACCTGCATATCCCTCTCCATCGTCATTTCAGGAAGTTCTTGCATTTCTTAGTGGATTCTTTGCACTTTCAGTTTTCTGTCTTGCCTTTTGGTCTTTCCACTGCTCCAAGGGTATTCACAAAGTGCTTGGTTCCAGCCATTGCCTAGCTAAGGGTGAAAGAACTTCAGGTTTATCCTTACTTGGACGACCTTCTCTTTCTTGCCAGCAGCCCAGATCTGTTAAAACACCTTGCCCTAATTATTTCCTTTCTGCACAGCCTAAGATTTTCAATAAATTTAAAAAACTCCATTCTGATCCCTACTCAAGGTCTCATTTTCTTGGGGTGCAGGTTTCAGAATGGACCTGATGGTTTTCCTTTCTTCAGAAAGGGGTTTCTTGGAGTCCCTTCTGCCTCTTCCTTCCATCATGGCCAGGGAATTTCTGAGACTGCTAAGGTTCATGGCTTCCACAATTTCCATGCTGCCCTTTGCAGTATTACACATGAGAGAGTTCCAGTGGTTTCTTAAAACAGTTTGGTCCCAGCATACTCCTCCTTTAGATGTCTTGATTCCTCTTCTTTCCTACCTGAAAACAGAGCTGCTTTGGTGGATGTAGCAACTCGGTCAGAACCCAGGCCTTCTACTTAAGGTACCCCAGCTTGCTCAGCATTTGTTTACAGACTCCTCAGATTTAGGTTGGGGAGCAACTTTTGCTTCCAGGAAGGTACAGGGTCTTTGGTCCCCCTGTCAACAGAGAGAGCACATCATCATCAGAGAGATAAGGGCTCTGATTCTGGCCTTGCAGACCTTTTTATCCTTTATTCTTGCCAGGACCACTCGGGGTTCTTGCAGAGTACCATGGTCTTTTGGTATATAAACAAGTGTGTGTGTGTTGGGGGGGGGGGGTCTTGTCCTCTTTGTCGCCTAGCCATCAAAGTATGGGCATTGTCTATCCAGTACAACGTGACACTGCATGCTGTGTGCACCTCTTCTCTGCTCAGAACTCGGTAGTAGCTGCATTAAAGGAGTACAACAGGTTTCTCTAATGTATTCCTCAACTTCACAGCCCTTTTCTTCCCTATTTACATTGTCCTCTGTAAAGCAACAACAATAAAGCATTTACAGTTTTTATAATTCCCCTTACTTCTGTAACAGAAGCCTACCTTGTTATACTGTGATGGTTTCTCTTACAAAATGATTCTCTCACATTTGAATAAAGCTTGCTGGAGTCACCCAATTACTGACATCATCGAGGCCAGGCAGTGCAGGTACTTTTTTTTTTTTAATCAGTTCCCTCCCCCAAAGTGACATCACCACAGCAGTCATCTGATTCTAACTAAAATAAGACCCACCCATTCTGTGATGTCATGGCTCCCTTGTCCTTCCCCCAGCCTGAGTGCTGTTCATTTTATTCAGTAGTAGTGTAGTAACACCGATGTTTGGAGAAACAGAAATTTGGTATGCATACTTGTATATTCTGCACGGCAAATGATGCTTAGGTGGTGTATCGCTTGCATACTTCTCTGTTGTATTTGCACCAGATACTGCTAGTGTGCAGTACGGGAATAGAAAGATTAAAACATTACCCTGTATCAGAGTTGGCAGTGCAACATATTCATAGTGGCTTAACATGAGAGTAGCTCTAAGCAAGCACCATGTGAAACCTGAACAAGCACCTAGAATTATTCAGTGCAGCTTCCACACCTTAACTCTGAAAATGAATTCACATACTCACATGAACAGGAGTAGATGCATATTGATGGCTAAAGGTGTATGGGCATGTCGGGTGGTTACTACACTGCAAAACTGGTATGTAATGGTGGAGATATTTGGAAGGCATGAGCAAACACACCAGTATATTAAAGCCATAGCACCAATTGAACTGGAGGCTGGCAAATAGATTTAGTAAGGGATTTTTGTCCATGTACAAATATTTCAACAGTGATTCTTTGCAGTGGCATCCATTATCTGATTCAAGGTAAGTTAACCTTGATGTCCTTTATTTAAAAAAAAAAAATCAATAAAAATTTACTTTGTTATAAGTAAGGGGAAAATATAGCAATGTGGTATGTATGTACAAAGACAAATCCAGGGACACTGCAAAAGGCTTTTTTTGCAAACCAACCAGTGGAGTAAAAACATATGAAAACAAACACTGCATACCAACACACTTTGCACATGTAATTCTCAATTTTTAACAAGGTGGAAGCATGAAGTGATACCTTAACACTTAAATTAATAAAGATCTAAACTGGTTAATAGTATAAATGTTTTATTATTAAGCTCCTTGGTGCAAGACCTTACTGGATGTGATTGCAGTCAAGTAAGGCAAAAAATGTCCCCTCTAACAAAGGAAATGCTAGAGCAAAGATTAAATTACATGAGTCAGGCACCCTGCTGAGATCTGCCAATCAATGGAATTACCAGGTCAATTTACCCTCAGGACTTTGACAGCTAGGGAAGCTAAGTGTTATGGGGGAGGGGAGAAGTAAATGGACTGGAATTCATTCTCACAAATTAGTGCCATTTAAACTAAATTAGAAAAAAGCAGCAGTAAACAGCACTTTGAGTGTAATGTCCACAACTGTGGCAGGTTAGCGCATAGGTTCCAAAAAACACTGAATATAATCTTGAGTCAAAGTAAACCACAGCGTTAGCAGGAACTAGTCACCATATGAAAAAATCCAAAGGAATAGGATATAAAATTCCAACTTTAATCCAAAGTAGACAGAAAACAAATAGGATGAGCGCTTTCGCTATGTAGCTTCTTCAGATCCAATACATACTCAGTAAATGTCTCTGTAATATATACTTATCTAAATTCACTAATTAGGTACTTAAATAAGCAATCTATTAATTATAGCATTTAAAAAGACATGGCATAAAATCATCAAATGTATATATACTAATGCAAGCACTTGTAAACATATAAAAACATAGCTTAAAATGTGCTTAATAAAATGTGCTGAATGAAAATGTGCAAAATAGAAATGTATAAAAACTCATATTTAATATTTCTCCTTTGTCTCAATTTTGGTTTAATTGAGGCTCTTTCATTCAGCCCGTAGCCTTTGTCAGCTTTTAACAAAATGATCCATTCTGTTTCTTTTGCTTCAGTATATGTTTTTATATCACCTCCCCTTGGATTAGGGACTATTACTTCCAATACTTTGAATAAAAATGTATGTTCAGAGTCATGAGTTATAAAATGCTTAGCCAATGCATTATGTAAAGTGCCCTTTTTCATATGATACACATGCTCCCTCATTCGATCTCTCAGTGGGCGATTAGTTTTGCCTACGTAGAATGAGGAACATGATTGACAAATAGCTAAATATACGACATGTGATGTCATACAATCAGCTTGGGCATATATATTAAATGTCATTTGCAAATCAGGATGAAAGAAATGCATTGTACTGTCAATAAGTGAACAAAAATTACAGTTACCACATGGCTTAGTGTAACCCTCATGTTTATCTTTACAGCTGGACGTAGGATAGCAAAGCTTTCTTTTTAGATTATTCTTATTTCTATATAGAAATTTGGGTTCATCCCCAACAATCTGCTTGAGGTCATTATCTACATGTAGAATATCCCAGTATTTACCAATCACTTCCCTAAGCTCTGAATGATCAGATGAATAATATGTAGAAAATTTAACATGTTCTTTATGCTTTATACTTCTGTCAGAATTGTCATTGAAATTTCTAGGCCCAAAATGAGGTTCAGCCTTTGAGGAACGTAATTGGTATACATCATTTAGTTGTAGATTAATTTCAGTAGTATTATATCCTCTATCAGTTAATCTACCTTTAAGACCCGTTAATTCATTTTCAAAACCTTCGTCTAAGGGGTTCAGCCTAGAGGCTCTGATAGCTTGGCCTCTCATAATATTTTTGAAAACATAGTGCGGATGCATACTAGATCTATAAAGGAGGGTATTAGTATAGCATGACTTCCGATGTATCCCAGTATTAATAAGATTATCTAGCCTCTCAATGTACAAGTCTAGAAACTCAATTTTATACAGTGAATAGTGCATAGTAAATTCAAGGTATGGTGTGAGGTCATTCATAATAGTATACATACATTGAAGTTCGTCCAGAGAACCTTTCCAAAGTAAAAATAAATCATTGACAAAACGTCGATAAAATATTACATGTTTAAACATATCATCACAGAACAAGACATGCTCTTCCCAATATGCAAGGAACATGTTTGCGTAGCTATTGGCACAGGGTGTGCCCATAGCTACGCCTTCTCTTTGCTCGTAGATGTTACTCATAAACATAAAAAAGTTATTCTCCAGTACTAGCTCTAGGAAATGTACAATCAAATCAATGGATACAGCAGAATAGTCACTATGTTGCTTCAAATATTCTGTAATATAACTTGATCCCAATTCATTGGGAATTACAGTAAAAAGGGATTTTATATCAAAAGTGACAAAAATGTATTCCATTGTAATTGTTACGTCCTTTATACATTCATAAAAATCAATTAAAAATTGTTTAGAGTCTCTCAATTCCATCATATTAGTATTCAATACGGGCCTGAGATGTTTTTCATGGGTCTCATAGGAGGGTTAACCCTCCTATGAGACCCATAGTCTCGGGTCGGAATTGGGTAACAGAACATCTTTCTGTTTGTTGAAAAACATCTCAGGCCCGTATTGAATTGAATTGGGATTAAGTTATATTACAGAATATTTGAAGCAACATAGTGACTATTCTGCTGTATCCATTGATTTGATTGTACATTTCCTAGAGCTAGTACTGGAGAATAACTTTTTTATGTGTATGAATAACAAAGCAAAGAGAAGGCGTAGCTATGAGCACACCCTGTGCCAATAGCTATGCAAACATGTTCCTTGCATATTGGGAAGAGCATGTCTTGTTCTGTGATGATATGTTTAAACAACATGTAATATTTTATCGAAGTTTTGTCGATGATTTATTTTTACTTTGGAAAGGTTCTCTGGACGAACTTCAATGTATGTATACTATTATGAATGACCTCACACCATACCTTGAATTTACTATGCACTATTCACTGTATAAAATTGAGTTTCTAGACTTGTACATTGAGAGGCTAGATAACAATCTTATTAATACTGGGATGCATCGGAAGTCATGCTATACTAATACCCTCCTTTATAGATCTAGTATGCATCCGCACTGTTTTCAAAAATATTATGAGAGGCCAAGCTATCAGAGCCTCTAGGCTGAACCCCTTAGACGAAGGTGTTGAAAATGAATTAACGAGTCTTAAAGGTAGATTAACTGATAGAGGATATAATACTACTGAAATTAATCTACAACTAAATGATGCATACCAATTACGTTCCTCAAAGGCTGAACCTTATTTTGGGCCTAGAAATTTCAATGACAATTCTGACAGAAGTATAAAGCATAAAGAACATGTTAAATTTTCTACGTATTCCTCTGATCATTCAGAGCTTAGGGAAGTGATTGGTAAATACTGGGATATTCTACATGTAGATAATGACCTCAAGCAGATTGTTGGGGATGAACCCAAATCTCTATATAGAAATAAGAATAATCTAAAAAGAAAGCTTTGCTATCCTACGTCCAGCTGTAAAGATAAACATGAGGGTTACACTAAGCCATGTGGTAACTGTAATTTTTGTTCACTTAGTGACAGTACAATGCATTTCTTTCATCCTGATTTGCAAATGAAATTTAATATATATGCCCAAGCTGATTGTATGACATCACATGTCGTATATTTAGCTATTTGTCAGTCATGTTCCTCATTCTACGTAGGCAAAACTAATCGCCCACTGAGAGATCGAATGAGGGAGCATGTGTATCATATGAAAAAGGGCAATTTACATAATGCATTGGCTAAGCATTTTATAACTCATGACTCTGAACATACATTTTTATTCAAAGTATTGGAAGTAATAGTCCCTAATCCAAGGGGAGGTGATATAAAAACATATACTGAAGCAAAAGAAACAGAATGAATCATTTTGTTAAAAGCTGACAAAGGCTATGGGCTGAATGAAAGAGCCTCAATTAAACCAAAATTGAGACAAAGGAGAAATATTAAATATGTGTTTTTATACATTTCTATTTTGCACATTTTCATTCAGCACATTTTATTAAGCATGTTTTAAGCTATGTTTTTATGTTTACAAGTGCTTGTATTAGTATATATATCTTTTAAATACTATAATTAATAGATTGCTTATTTAAGTACCTAATTAGTGAATGTAGATAAGTATATATTACAGAGACATTTACTGAGTATGTATTGGATCTGAAGAAGCTACATAGCGAAAGCGCTCATCCTATTTGTTTTTCTGTCTACTTTGGATTAAAGTTGGAATTTTATATCCTATTCCTTTGGATTTTTTCATATGGTGACTAGTTCCTGCTAACGCTGTGGTTTACTTTTGCTCAAGATTATATTCAGCACTTTGAGTGTGTTCTGTGGCATTTGCACTTTCTGTTTTAAGTAGTCATCCAGCAGCAGGGAATGTTACTTACACGGTTCTATTTTACTCAGTACTTTGTACGCATGCAACATCTATGAAATGACAGGAACTTTAGGCAAACTGAGGCCTGCATGATGTAACATTTTTGAGGCCTGCATGATGTAACATTTTTGAGCCAAACAATGATTTCTGGGATACTGAATGGCAACCTGATTTATCCAAACCACGTCAATATGCCAGCCTCCAGGTGGTCAGTCTGGAATTAAATATAAAAATATTTAAAATCCTGTAAATAATCCCAGAGTGCTGTTAGTGTTAGAAACATCATGCCATGATGTTTTAAACATGTTGTTTGAGTTTGTGGGTGTGGTACTCCTTTAAGCAGATCCATGACACAGTTCCACGAGTGGTTGCTTAACAGGGGTGTGTTCCTTGATCTAGTTCACGGTGCTGTTCTCCAGAAATGGACTTCTTTACCTCCCCTCTGAACAGACAGCTTCCTCTCTTTTGTGCCAGGGTCCCTCACCCTCAGGCTTGGAAGGTGGACACGCTCTTTTTCATGGAAGGGGGTGTTTCTTTATGCATTTCTCCCTTCCTTCTAATTCAAAAAGTCCTGCTGAAAATTCTGCAGGAAAAAACAATCTTGCTAGTGACTCCCTTTTGACTAAGACAGCATTGGATTTTCTTTGTGTTTCACTGTTGCATGTCATTACATTTGGGTTATTTGCTTGCAGGTAGCCCTCAGTCGGCCTGATTAACAAATTCTTGGGTCCTGCGTCGGTTGCTGTCCCTTCTTCCATGACGTCCAGTCGTCAGGGTTGTAAAACATGCAGCTGATGCCATTACATCAGTCTTTCCTGCCGTGCGGTGCCTGAAGCAGTTCACAAGTGCCGGTCAGCAGACTCCTGAAATTTTCATTTTCGAATTTCAGAACCGAAGTCTTCAACTAAAGCTAAGTACCCCGTTGGGGAAACTTTTTCTTGCTCCTTACCCATGTTAGTAAAAGTTAATAATTGCATTACTTGTGGAAAGCAAATACCTCAAAGATTTTCATTCGTACTGTATTCCTTGCCTAGGCTCTGACCACGACGTACCTTGCTGTTGGTTTTGCGCTTTATTTAATCAGCGCACTATCTGTCGCTGGTATATTTTCGCCTCTAAATATTTCGGTTCTCTGTTTAGTTATCCAGAAATGCCATCGGTTAGCCATCTGACTACCGGGATTCCGATAAAACATAAAGATAAAGACAGAGACAGGCCGCCGAGGTCCAAAACTGCCGACAATGTTTCTCCCAAGCCAGTCGCCATTTCGCTGGTAATCAGTGAGCCGCTTTCGCAGCCCCTGATACCCGCTACTTCTGATTCGCAGGCCTCTACTGAGACTCATTCGGAGTCTGGTATGCCGCGAGATGCTTCAACTATGGAACCTGCGGATGTGTCTACCTTGGATGTGTCTTTAGCCGCTGTGCAGGCACTGGCTTCTGAGGGTGTATTCAGACCTACGGACTTGCATATTAAACCGACGCCTCCTTTATTAAGTAGGCCTAAATCTCGATCCATGTCTAAAAAACTGACGTCCAGGCCACAAGCTTAGGCCTCTAGGCCTAAAAAACAAATAAGAATGACTGAAGGTCTAATAACTCTAATCAGGGGTAGCCAACCCTCCAGCCCCCCCCCCCTTCTAAGAGGCTTAGGACTGAAGTTGATTATGAATCTTCTGATCAGGATTCTGTTTTTTCTGACTCCTGATGATCTGGATTTGCCCGTACCTAGTTATGAGTATTCTGATGCAGAGGACATTATTCCCTCTGCTTCACCTCCTGAGGATTTTTATTTTGGGGAAACCTTGCATACTCTATGGGAGCATTTCCACTAGGAAAGTCAGAATTTTTCTGATTCAAAAAAGAGGCTTAGGGATTTCCTTCTCCTACCTCAGCATAGGTCTTTAGCTATTCCTGCTGTACTAGAAATTGTTGATACTTTCTCAGAATCTAGTTTGGCCCCTAATTCCCTGCCTCCTGCTCCCAGAAAACCTGACCGATACTACAGGGTCCCGGAGTCCTTGAGTCCCACAAGTTCCTTTTCAAAAATCCTATTGCAGATCCAGAGTCTATTTCACAGGGGCCCAAGGGCATTAAGGCTTCTACTGCTAAAAATCCTACCCCTTCTGTTAGAGACTCCAGGACGCTGGTTAGATGGGGTAAGAAGGTTTACACTTCTGCAGCCTTGGCCATTAGGGCTTTAAACTGCCAGTTTCATATGTTAAAATATCAGCAACATGTTATTGGACTGCTTAAACAGAAAATAATGTTGATTCCTGACTGTGTGGAAAAAAAAGAATTACAGGATTTAATGCATTCTGCTGAACAAGTTGGAAAACATACTTTGCAATGTGGTTTTGATTCATTAGAGGCCTCTTGCAGGGCTGCTGTTACTGGGTCTGTGCTCAGAAGGCATGCTTGGCTTAAGGAGTAATCTTTGCCTGATCATGTTAAAGCTAAATTGTTAGATGCTCCTTTAAATCAGGACCGCCTGTTTGGCAACAAGGCTGAGGACGTTCTTAAAAAGATGGAAGATTTTTTACAAGTTCAGCATCCTAGATTTAGTAGGCACTGGCCCTCTAAGAATTGGTCCTTTCCAGCCCCTTCCAGGTCTTCTCAAGCCAAACCCAGACTTAGCAAAACCCCCAGGTTTCAGTCCCAGGGGACTCGCAGAACTAAGCAGTGGGGGGCCTCCACTTCCACGTATGTCTGGGAAATAAGAAGACCCCCCCCCCATGGTAAACTGTCTCAGTGACTTCCTTTTAAAATTTCCAAGCACTTGTCAACTGAGTGGCCCTTTGGGAGGAAGGATTGCTCTTCATGCAAAGAATTGGGAACTCATTACCCAGGACAAATGGGTTTTAAATATAGTGTCCCAGGGATACAGATTTAATTTCCACATGTTGCCAACACCAAGTGGGTGGCCGGACCTACCCCCAAATCAGTGGGCAGAGGCCCAAAAACAGGTACTTTCTCTCTTAAGCATGGGGGCTATTCAACTGGTACCAGGAGAGGAAAAGGGACAAGGTTTCTACTCGAGACTTTTCCTATTCATTCATGGCATCCTATCCTGGACCTGTCTACTCTAAAACACCTTTTTGGAAATTCCAAAATTCAAGATGCTGACTCTTCGCCAGTTACTTCCTATGCTAGGCAAAGATGCCTGGTTGGCAACACTAGATTTAAAAGAAGCATACCTGCACATTCCAATCGGGGAATCTTGCAGAAGATACCTACACTTCTAAGCAGGCTGCACACACTATCGGTTCTCTGCACTGCCCTTTGGCTTATCTACTGCACCCAGGGTATTCACAAAGTGCCTAGCTCCAGTTATTGCGTTTTGCAGGCAAAGAAATATTCAAATATACCCATACCTGGACGATTGTCTAATTCAGGCAGAAAGCCAGGACATACTTTTGAATCATCTGGCCTTTGTAAAAAGGGTTCTAACTTGTCTGGGGTACACCATAAACGAAAAGAAATCACACCTGGTACCCTGTCATCAAGTTATATTCCTGGGAGCAAGCTTGAATACAACATCCAGATGGCTTACCTCACGCCAGAAAAACATTCATGTGACAACATACTTCAAACAAGTGGCCACAAAAACCCTGCTATCTGCAAGAGAAATACTGCAAGCCTTGGGTTTCATGGCCTCCTGCATTCTTCTAATTCCATATGCAAGACTGCATATGAGGAAACTACAGTGGTATCTAAAAAGCCTATGGTGTCAACATTCTCAAGACCTAGAAACAATGATTCCTATCATACCTTGCCTACGGCTAGATTTCTTTTGGTGGGCAGTGGCCTGCCACCAAAGCAAGGGACTAACTTTCACACCACCCCCCTGCCACCCAAACCCTAACACCACCCCCTGCCACCCAAACCCTAACACCACCCCCTGCCACCCAAACCCTGGCACCACCCCCTGCCACCCAAACCCTGGCACCACCCCCTGCCACCCAAACCCTGGCACCACCCCCTGCCACCCAAACCCTGGCACCACCCCCTGCCACCCAAACCCTGGCACCACCCCCTGCCACCCAAACCCTGACGCCAAACAGATGTATCAAGACTATGCATAGGGGGCTCACCTGGCAGGGAAGTGCATTCAGGGCAAATGGGACCCAGGTCAAATGCACCTGCATATCAATCGAAAAGAAATGTTAGCTGTACAGAATGCTCTGACAGCCTTCAAGGATCACATTCTTCAGGGACAACCAATGGTAAAGATGGACAACACCACTGTTTGTGGTACATAAGCAGGGGGTACACATTCCTATCCCCTCTGCAGACTAGCCATGGCATTGTGGAACACAGCCTTGAGCTACCAAGTGCACCTTCAAACTCGATTCCTGGCAGGAAAATTAAATACACTGGCAGATGGACTAAGCAGAAACCTCATGGACCCACACGAGTGGAAACTGGAACCAAGGATTTTCAACATGTTGACAAGCAAATGGGAGAGCCCAGATATAGACCTGTTTGTCTCTTCCCCAGAACTACCAATTGGACAAATTTTGCACAAGGACTCCCCACAAACAAGCCTGGAAAGTGGATGCTCTGTCCTTCAGCTGGAAAAACCTATCAGTGTATGCCCCCCCCCCCCCCCCGCATCTGCTCTCCAAAGTACTACTAAAAATCAAACGGGACAAACCAAGGATGATTTTGATTGCTCCAGACTGGCCGCGCCAACATTGGTACCCCCTCCTGCGCAGTGTGTCACTGTTATCTCCATGGCACCTGCCTCAGACTCCTTCCCAGGAGAACCAGATTCTGCATCCTCAGCTTCTAACACTGAACCTTGCAGCCTGGTTAATTACTTAATCTCTCCTTTACCATCCCTCAGCAAACCTGTGATGGATATCATTTTAGAGGCAAGGAGGCCTAGTACTAGAAAATCCTATGATGAAAAATGGAAAATATTCTGTGCCTGGAAACAGTCTCAAGGGATGAGCACAGCAGCGCCCAATTTACCTCAGATTTTATAATACTTAACGGAGATGCTTCACAAGGGCCTGTCTTTTTCCTCCATTAAAATCCACACCTCAGTCATTTCAGCTCATTATAACACAGAACCTCCCCTCTTCTCTCATCCACTGCTCAAGCAGTTCCTCAGAGGGGCCAAAAATTTGAGACCACCCAGGAGAGCTCCAACCCCAGCCCAACCCCAGCCCTGGGACCTTAACTTTGTCTTGGCGAAACTCACTGTACCTCCTTTCGAGCCAGCTGCTACTGCAGACTTAAAATTTCTTTCTTGGAAAACAGCTTTCCTTTTAGCAATCACTTCAGCTAGAAGGATATCTGAATTACAGGCCCTTATGGCAGTGGACCTTTCATCATCTTTCATGTGGACAGGGTGTCCCTCAGAACCAATCCATCCTTCATGCCCAAGGCGGGGTATCCAGTGTGGCTCTTAATCAGTCCATTCATTTGCCAACCAATAAAGGGGAACGGATACTGCATTCCTTAGATGTGCACATGCAACTTAGATTCTCCTTGGACAGGACTAAACCTCAAAAGAAATCTGAACACCTGCTGGTGGCATTTGCTGCAGGGGCAGAGGGGAAGGCTATTTCGAAGCAAACCATTTCTAAATGGATAAGCCATTGCATTCATTTCTTTTATAAGCACCATGGAATACCTATCCCCAGGGGATCAGACCTCATTCCACCAGGGCTGCATCTACCTCTACAGCCTTTTTCAGAGGCGTCCCTACCAGGGACATCCTAGAAGCTGCTACCTGGAGTTCTGTACATGCTTTCACCAAGCATTATCATTTGCCAATTTTCTCTAAATCCAGAGCTGGCTTTACCACTGCAGTCTTGCAGGGCCTTATAGCTGGCCCTAATGCTATCTAAATTCCTCCTCCCAACCATAGCTTTGGGAATCTACCCAAATGTAATGACTGCAACAGTGAAACACGAAGAACATAGTACAGTTGTGTACACTTACCATAAATGTAGATGTTCGAATGTATTCACTGTTGCAGTCCTGGTTACCCTCCCTCCAGCCCCCTAACTTTTGACTATACCTCTACTTTCCTTTACTATGCTTAAAAGCTTTTTTGGTGTATTTGCTTTTTTGTTGGAGGTATATCTTTGTGCTTTTATGTTTAATTGCTTCCCATTAGGGGGGCACTTGACATCTAGGGCAAGAAAAACTGATGTAATGGCGTCAGCTGCATGTTTTATACCCCTGACGACTTGACGTCATGGAAGAAGGGACAGCAACCGACGCAGGACCCAATACTTTGTTAATCAGGCTGACTGAGGGCTACCTGCAAGCAGATAACCTAAATGTAATGACTGCAACAGTGAATACACTCCAACATCTACATTTATGGTAAGTGTACACAACTGATACTTTCCTTTTTCTTTTGCAACTATAATAGTCAGCACTACATAACCTTACTGGGTGGACCTACTCGGTCAGGACGTGATCCTTGATTCATCCAAATCTGTCAACTCTGCAGCTGACCTTTTGGCTGATCAACTTTTGATCCCTTTCAGGCACCTTTTTTCTAAGGATGTGCTTAGGGTTTTGCAGGAGGCCAGGAAAGCCATTACTAGGAAGTCTTGTATTTTCAAATGGGGAAGATTTTCTGTCTGGTGCCACAAAAGAAAAGAGGACCCCCTCTCTGTGGACATTTCTTTAGTGCTTTCTTACCTGTGTGAGTTGCTTAATAGTGGCCTTTCATATTCCTCAGTTCAAGTCCACTGCTCTGCTATGTCTGCATGCTTGCCATTGACCGACCCCCCCCCCCCCCCTCCCAGCTTCCAGATTAGAAGTTGAGCCTTTCCTTAAAGGCGTCCTACACATGAAACCTCTCAGGAAACCAGATGTTCCTAGTGTTTCACTATTGCAGTCCTAACCAATGGGTTATCCGGCTCCCGGTAGCCCTCGATCTGCCAGAAAACCAAAGGTAAGTAAATATGACATCAGCTGTCGTCTGTTGTAAAGGATGTCAGGACGTCCGATACAAAAGGAGGCAGCCGACGTCACTTCCTCAGTCTTCCTTGCCACAGAGCCCGAAGCGGATGCATTTCTTGCACAAGTGCCAGTCAGCAGTTTACCTTTTTTGGTTTCCGACTACAAAGTTGAAGTCAACTACAGCTAAGTACCCCGTTGGGGATCCTCTTTTCTTGCCTTAACGAATGTCAGAAAAGGTTAATAATTGTCTTACCTGTGGAAAGCAGATTCCCCATTGAGATTTTCATTCCTATCGCATTTGTTTAGGCCTTGACCACGACGTTCCTAATTGTGATCTCTGTGCTTCCTTTAATCCGCATACTATTTGTCATTGGTTTAAGCTTTCAGCTAAACATTTTGGAGTTTGGCTTAGGTTTGTTGGTATGGCGTCTGCTGGTCTTCAGGCTTCGGCTATCCCCAAGAAGCATAAGGATAAGGACCGCAGCAGGCTTCAGAGGGTCAAGGCCTCTGATAAGTTGGTCATCAGTCATGCGGTAGCCAGTGAGGTGCCTCTGCAGCCCCTGCAACCCATGGATTTTCAACCCCAGGCCTCGGTTGAGACCATTTCAGAGTCCTCCAGGCCTCCGGCTTCCATTTTGCCTTCTGACCTTTCGCCTGTCTCCTCTTCAGCTGGATCCGGAGCTGCTTAGCTGACTCTGGTGTCCAAGGGTGGCCTAATGGTTAAGGTATTTGCCTTGCAAACACAAGGTGCAGGGTTTGAGTCTCACAAGGGATAATTGGCTAGGCTTAAAATGGCTCGCAAGGGCAGTTAGCTTAGTACTAATCTGTGAACCTAAGGCCTCCATTCTTCATTCAGACAGCAAGCTCATGCCGACTACCTCTGCTGTGACTTCAGCGGTTGCCAGGCCTCCCGAGTCCTTCAGACTTGCAGGTAAATCTTCCAGTCGTAAGCCTGTGAAAAAGCAGGCTCCAGTTTCTTCTCATTCCCCTCAGTCCCAAATGGTTAAAATGGCTAATGACCTTTTGACTCTTATTAGGTGTTCACAGCCGCCTCCTTCTAAAAGGGGTAGGGATGTTTCTAATGAGGCTTTGTCTTTTTCTGATTCTGATACTTCTAGCATTTCTGCTGATGAGGAAGTTTCTCAGGTTTTTTTCTCCTTTTAAGGATTCAGATGCAGAGGAGTCCATCCGTTCTACTTCTCCTCCAGAAAATTTCTCTCTTGGTGATGCTTTGAATACTCTCAGAGCATTTTAAATGGGGAAAGTCAGGATTATCCCCAATCTAAGAAAAGGATTAGGGAGTTTTTGGATTTGCCTCAGCATAAGCCTTTGGCTATTCCCCCAGTGTTGGAAGTGGTTGATGATTTTCTGGAAAATTCCTTGACTCCAAATTCGATTCTTCCTGCTCCCAGGAAAACTGACCGATACTATAGAGTCCTTGATTCTCATTTGTTTCTTTTCAGGAATCCGTTGGCTGATCCAGAGTTTATTTCTCAAGGCCCTAAAGGAGTTAAGGCCACTGTTAACAAAAATCTTGTTCCTTCTGACAGGGAATCTAGGAACTTGGATAGGTGGGGTAAAAAAGGTTTATACCTCTGCCACTCTTGCTATTAGGTCTACTAATTGTCTTTTTCATATGCTGAAGTACCAGCAGCAAACCTTGGAGGCTGTTAAGTCTAGAATAGCAAGAGTGCCTCTTTTGGCAGAGAGTAAGGATGTGCAGGATTTGCTGAATTCTGCCAGTCTTGTCAATAGACATTCATTACATTGTGGTTTTGACATTCTAGAAGCCTCCTGCAGGGCTACAGTTACTGGATCTGTTATTAGAAGGCAAGATTGGCTCAGGGAACAGCCCCTTCCAGAGCCTGTCAAGGCTAAGCTTTTAGATGTACCTTTGCATAAGAACAGTAGTCTTGGCAGCAAAGCAGAGGAAGTGCTTAAGAAGATGGAGGATAAGGCCAAGTCTATGCAAACAGTTAAGGCCTTTCTGCAAGTTCAACCTCCTTGTTTTAGCAGGAAATACCCTTCTAAGATTTGGACGTTTCCTGATACCAGCAGACAGAACCATTCTAGGACTAGTAGTTACAAATCTTCTAGGGGGCAGGTGGCTACACCTCAAAGTTCTAAGCGTTGGCAGGCTTCCACTTTTAAGGCGTGAAGTTCTAAGCCTGCATCTCAATCCAAACATTCTCAGTGACTCTATCCAATTTCTGCCTGTTCTTGCCTGCCCAGAGTGTCCTTTAGGGCGAAGGTTGGCCTTTTTTGCAAATGTCTGGGCCACCATCATGGACGATAAATGGGTACTCAGAACTGTATCCCTAGGACACAAGTTTTCTTTCCAGTACGCAAAGGATTCCCGGACGCTCCTCCAAACCAAAGGGCAGAAGTAGAAAAACAAATTTTGTCTGTTACGTGTGGGAGCAGTAGAATCCATTTCTGCTCAGCAAGTAGGCCAGGGTTTCTATTCCTAGTTCCAAAAAAAGAAGGCACCTGGTGTCCTATCCTAGATCTATCCATTCTGAACTCTTTCTTGTTGATTCCAAAGTTCAAAATGCTCACTCTGCATCAGTTGCTGCCAGTGTTAGAAAAGGATTCTTGGCTGATAATTTTGCATCTCAAAGAAGCTTATCTGCACATCCCTGTCAGGGAAAGTTGCAGGCAATACCTTCGTTTCAGGGTGGGAAAGCAACATTATCAATTCTCTGCGCTGCCCTTTTGCTCCCAGAGTTTTGCAGAGTGCCTGGCTCCAGTCATTGCTTTTTGCAGGCAGAAGAAAATTCAGATTTATCCATACTTGGATGACTGTGTAATTCAAGCAAATACACAGGAACAGCTGTTAAAGGATCTAGAATTTGTAAAGACTCTTCTCTCTTCCCTGGGTTTACACTCTCAATGAGGAAAAAATAAAAAATGGTGCCATCCAAGGAGATAACATTCCTGGGAGCGAGTCTGAACACAGCCGCCCAGATGATGCATCTCACCCAGGAGAAGCAGGCAACTCTTTCAGTTTACTTCAAGGACTTGGGCAAGCCTGTCCCAGCTCCCTGCAAGGAAATACCTGCAAGCTCTGGGATACATGGCCTCTTGCATTCTCATGATTCCATATGCAAGACTGCATATGAGGAAATTGCAGTGGTACCTCAAGAACATTTGGTGTCAACACACACAGGACCTGTATATGATAATTCCTCTGCTTCCATGTCTGCAGACAGAGTTTCTATGGTGGGCGACAGCCTGTCTACAAAACAAAGGCATGCCTTTTCACCCACCCCCTGCCACTCAAGTTCTTACCACAGACTCATCGGACTACACCTGGGGAGCTCACCTGGATGGCAGTTGCATACAGGGACATTGGAATGCCCAGCAGATGCACCTGCACATAAATCTAAAGGAGTTGGTAGTTTAGCAGGCCTTACTAGCTTTCAAGCATCTTCTTTCTCCAGGAACCATGCTCGTCCGAACAGACAACACCACAGTCGTGTGGTACATCAGCAAGCAGGGAGGGACTTATTCTTACCCCCCTCTGCGGGCAGAGCATGAATCTCTGGCCCATAGCAGAATCCCTGAGCCCGCATCTCCTAGCTCAGTTTTTTCCAGGAAGGCTCAGTGTTTTGGCAGACCAGTTGAGCAGACAGACCCTGGATCCTCAGGAGTGGCAGCTGAACAGAGCAGTCTTTTACAGCATCATTCAATGTTTGGCACACCTCAGGTGGATCTTTTCTCCTCCCCAGACAACCATCTTCTACCTCTTTGGTTGCACCAGACAGCTTCACAGCAGAGCCTGAAGAGTGGATGCTCCGTCCTTCCCTTGGACGCTGCTGTCAGTTTATGCCTTCCCTCCTCTACCTCTTCTTCCCAGAGTATTATTGAAGATCAGGGACAAACGACCAAGGACTATTCTCATAGCTCCAGACTGGCCCAGACAGCATTGGTATCCACTGCTTCACAGTCTCTCCCAATTTCCCCCTTGGCAACTTCCTCTGAAGCCAGGTCTTTTGGTTCAGGAAGGGGGAAACCTTCTACATCCTCATCTTCAGTCTCTCCATTTGGCAGCATGGCTCATTGTATGACTCCATCCTTTAATTCTTCCTTTCCCAGCAGGTGGTTGATGTGCTGAGCGAGGCCAGGTGGCTTAGCACTAGGAAGTCCTACATTGGCAAATGGGAAAGATTCTTTCCATTGGATGCAGGCTAGAGGGGAATCTTCTCAGCCTACCCTTCCTCTGATCCTGGAATACCTGACTGATTTGCTTTAGGGTGGTCTTTCTTTTTTCTGTATCAAGATCCATGCTACAGCCATTTCTGCTCATTGTTCTTTTGAGCAACCCATTTTCGCTCATCCCCTGATGAAAATGTTTCTCAGAGGTGCTTGCAACTTAAAACCTCCCAGAAGGGCACCTACTCCGGCCTGGGATCTTAATTTTGTTCTAGAGGAACTCTTATCTTCCTTCTTTTGAGACAGCTGCCACTGCAGATTTAAAGTTTCTCTCTTGGAAGACTGCCTTCCTCTTGGCTATAACTTCAGCAAGGAGGGTTTCGGAGCTCCAAGCTTTGATGGCTGTGAAACCTTTTTTTTTATTTTCCATGCAGCTAGGGTCTCTCTGAGAACGAACCCCTCCTTTATGCCTAAGATGGTTTCTAGCCTGACTCTATCAATCAGTACACCTTCCTACTTTCTTTTGTAATCCTCAAAATAGAGGTGAAAGGATCCTACATTCTCTTGATGTGCGCAGACAGCTCAGGTTTTACCTGGACAGGACTAAAGACCTTCGGAAGTCAGCACAGTTATTGGTCAGTTTATCCCCTGGAGCCCAGGGCAAGGCTGTTTCTAAGCAAACCATTTCTAAATGGATTGCACATTGTATTACTTTTGTTATTCCTTTCATGGCAATGTTCCTTCTCAAGGGGTTAGGACCCACTCAACTAGAGAAGCTTCCACTTCTGCTGCCTTTTTAGGGGGTATCCCTCCTAAAGACATTTTGGCAGCTGCCACATGGTCTTCTGTTTACACTTTCACAAAGCATTATAATTTGCCTTTGTTTTCTAGAGCCAGGGTGGGGTTTGCCACTGCTGTTCTGCAGGGCATTATCTCCAATCCTTGATTCTATTGATTCCTCCTCCCTTTTCTCTGGGCTTGGTAATCAACCCATTGGTTAGGACTGCAACAGTGAAACACAATTAACATAGTACAGTTGTGTACACTTACCATAAATGTAGATGTTCGAGTGTATTGACTGTTTCAGTCCTGGTTTCCCTCCCTCCCCTTTTTGGTCCTCTCCTATTATCTCTTCCTAAGGTACAGGCTAAATTTGGTATTTGCCAAAGTTGCTTGCCTTGTTTTCTAGGGGCGTCTGACTGTTATGGCAAGAAAGACTGAGGAAGTGACGTCTGCTGCCTCCTTTTAAATCGGATGTCCTGACGTCCTTTACAACCGATGACAGCCAATGTCTTATTTACTTACCTTTGGTATTCTGGCCGAGGGCTACCAGGAGCCGGATAACCCATTGTTTAGGACTGCAATAGTGAATACACCAACAGATACATTTATGGTAAGTGTACACAACTGTACTTTCCTCTTTGGGATTTTAACTATGTTTTAGGGAAGCTTACTCAGGCCCCTTTTTGAGCCAGTGGCCTCTGCTTCTCTGAAATTTTGCACATGGGAAAACGGTACTTTTAGTGGCTTTAACTTCTACTAGAAGAGTCTCTGAGATTCGGGCATTAAATGGCTTTACCCCCCCTTTTGGTTTTCCACAAGGGCAAAGCATCTTTGAGAATTAATCCATCTTTCATGACCAAAGTGGTGAATAAACTGTCACTTCACTCAGTCCATTCAGTTGCCCACTTTCTTTCCCTCACCTCAATCTCGTAGTGAGGAGGTTCGGTATTCCTTAGATGTACATAGACAACTCAGAATTTACCTTGACAAAACAGAGTCTGTTTGGAAGTCTGACCAACTCTGTCTCATTTCATCCCAGGGCTCTGGGTTCACCTATTTCCAAACAAGCTGTCTTTTCCTGGATCTGTAAGGCTGTTGTGTTTTGCTATGACTTTCATGGGAAATCTTTATCATCCTCTGTTAAGGCCCATCCTACCCGATCTTTTGCCTCCTTAAGGGCTTTCTTGAAAGGTCTAGATGCTCATTCCATTTTGGAAGCTGCTACTTGGTCATCTCTTCATAATTTTACAAAACATTACAAATTGAACACTGTCTGCAGATCCATGGCAGGATTTGCTAGGAGAATTCTGCATGGATTTGTAGAAAATGCTTCTTTGTTGTCTTCCCCTACTACATCCTCCTCCTTGGGTTCCTTTTGAGCTTTTGACTCTCCCATATTTAAAGAATCCTGCAGCATTGAGTAGAAGGACATGGAATAGTTGTGTAAAATCTTACCATAACCATAGATGTCTTCCTTTTCTATGTTGCAGTATTTTAGCCCACCCGCCTTCCCCCACTACTTTTTTCTTTCCTAGGATGAGTCCCTTTCTATGTGGCCTTTGAATTACTTTTCCTAATGGGGCTAACTTATTCTGAGGATGTAAGTGCAGATGTCCCTTTTATGGCTGACATTCTCAGTGCCTTTGTGAGACGTCCCAAGTACTGGCAGTGGCAATAAGCTTTTGTATACAGGCCAGATGTTCGGTTGATTGGGCGGGCTATCTCTTTACCCCTTTTTAAGCTCAACCTGGATAACTGGATGGGAAACAGAAAATATACCCCTATGATTCCATTCTAAACGTGGGCTAAACTCTTGGCTAGGCTTATAAGGGAAGGACCTCCGGGCCAATAGCCTAGTAACCTCCTATGAATACAACCCATATGTAAAGAATACTGCAACATAGAGGAGGGCATCTATGGTTATGGTAAGGTTGTACACAATTATTCTTGCCTCATTGTTTTACTTTCAAAATCTAGAATCTTGACAGTTGGTCATTCTTTGCCAGCTGTAGGCTTTGCCTTTTACTTTCAGATTTAGTCCATTCGTTTTACTTTCTCTCTCTAAATATGAAATATTGCACAGTGTTCTTTGTTTATTTGATCTGCATGCGCCCCCTCCTATTTTGTCATCTTACCCTTTTTTCTTGTCATTACACTGCGGTGGTAGTGCTGCGGTAGCATTGTCGCCTTGCAGTAAGACGTCCTGTTCGATTCTCAGCTACAGCGTCTTGTGTGTGGAGACGTACGTGAATGGGCGTACCTTCGTTGAAGGTTGTGCGTCAGGGCTGGCAACTCGGCCCGTAAAAATCTACTGCCAATCATTAGCAGACCGGAGTACTGCTGTGGCGACCCCTAACCGGGAAAAGTCGAAAGACTCAACAACCCTTTTTTCTTGTCATTACATATATTTCTTTTGTGTTGCTGATCAATTGTTATTTATCTTCCTTTAGCTAATCAGCTTGCTTTGTTTAAATTCCCCTAGTCTTGCTAATAAGCTTAATCATATTTGCCTGTTCTGCATATTATCTTGTTTTTCTTTCTCCCTTTAGTCATTCTTTCTCAGTCTTCCTTTTTTGTGCTTCTTTTTGTTCCTGCCTGCTCCCTGTTCTATCCAGCTTTTTTTCTTTGCTGTGCTGATGAACTCTACACTGTCACCTTGAATATTGTGCTCTGTGATACTAGCCTCCTTTGTCCCCTTTTTTCAGATTCCTGATTTGTCATGTGTTTACCCGTTTACTCAATGCCACCGTTAACTTTTGCAGTAAAACTTTTACTCTTCATTTTGCATGTTTTGTTAATATTTTGTACTACACACATTGTTTTTATCCCTTCTCTCATTTTATTTGTACATGTTTTGCCTCTGTGAATAGATAAACTACTCATTTTTATTTTTTGGCAAAATATTTGAATTAATCAGTATATACAGATGTTGATTTTTCCCAGTGAAGTAGTTGGCATGCACAGTACAGCTCTTTAGTCAGTCATCCATGCATGTTTGTGTACAATGTCTATGCACTCTTGATTTATTAGTCTTTTTGTTTCTTTGCAGTGGCGTGAGGAACGCTTCCGTCAAACCAGTGAGAGTACCAACCAGCGTGTACTTTGGTGGTCTATTATTCAGACATTTATCCTTGTCATTATTGGAGTTTGGCAGATGAGACATCTCAAGAGTTTCTTTGAAGCCAAGAAACTCGTATAGAACGTAATCAGCAATGGCAGTGACTGCATTGTGTTTGCTGACTGAATGTACCTAGCCACACTTGAAAAAGAACTTGACTCTTCAGGACTAGAGCTGCAACATATTGTACCTTCATCATATTACTCCTCCTTTCCTTATTTCCAGCTACGCTGCTCAGACTGTGCTTAGACTTGTAGGATCTACAGTTATTTGTGGGGTCTCTGTTTGCATACTGTTTTTGTATTTTTTTCCTTTCTGATGGTAATTTTGAATGGGTGCCTGCAGTAAGAACCTTGTATGTAGGATTAGTTGGGCTCAACCTATGATTTGTTTTCATCCAGGTATGCTGGATTAGAATAATTGTGGCATTAATCATTTTAGTGTTGCAGAACTCTTGGAATTGGGGTGTTGATATTTACATGCTGCACAAATTCATGTGCATGTTTGCAGAGTCTCTTCCTGTTGTAGTAATTTGACAGAAAACATTGGTAGCTACTCCCACATAACTTTAGAAGAGATTTGCAGATGGGTGTTGTGAGAAATTGAATACAGACCTGTTTTAGTAGTACTTTTGGGGGCTTGTGAAGGTAGAGGTGCACTTGATGTGGGCCCCAAGTGTAGCTTTAAGTGGAATACCAAAAGTTATCATTTGAAAGATTTGGTGTGCATGTTTTTTTTTTATTTTTTTTCCATAGCCCAAGGGTGGTCTTTAAAATGGAACAGTGTGTGTGTTTATGTAAATAATTTGCTGATCTGTAGCTGCTGCTTTCTTTTCCCTGTGGAACTTAGCCTGTGATTATTGGAAAATGTCTCTCCTCTCCCTGAAGATTGAAGAGAATTTCACTGGTCATTCATAGTGTAAATCTTCATTTATCACATGATGTGCATCATCTCTTGGTCAAAGAGCTGTACTTTGTGGTGGTTAACAGGCCTAAGTGAGAGAGCTGAAACTGTTGACAATTTTCTGGTATATTTTTATGCTTATAGTGACTCTAGCTAGTCTTGAATAAAGTTGAACATGTGGCCAGTGATTACTGAACAGAAATAATAAAACTAGCCATTTGGAAGCAAGACCTGTGCAGCCAGAGCAATCTCTCTACATTTTGACTGGTCTTGCCTTACTATTTTCAAGTCCAAGGCTTCGTTTTTAAAGTACTGAGGTCTGTTCACACCCCCCCCCCCATACACACATTTTATTTTCTATATGTGATGCAGGTTCACATAGGAACCTTGTAGTTTTTGCAAATGTTTATCTGTAGCTGATAAATACTAAAACAAAATGTTTAATCACTGAGTGACTATCCTCAGCATTTTTGGGAACAGTATAAAGTGATTCTTGCAGGAGGCATGAGAAAGTCTGCACTTATCTTTGTAGTGAACTTCTGCAGGGCATACAAATGCTTATAGAAGACTGAAGCACCCCAACTTGCTTTTGTTAGCATGAAAAATCTCTGTCCAGTGCTAGCTTGTATTATTATTTTAGAGTATGCTGGAGGGCCACTGGCTTTGTTATTGCACCTGAGCATTTCTTGCTCTCATTTGATTTTTTTTTTCCCCATTGCCTATTCAGTGAAATCAGTCTCCTGATTTACCTTTTGATGTTTAACCAGTAAACATAACGTACTTAATGAGCACCTCTTTTAAGTTAAGTAATTGGTTGTGAAATACTGCCCCCAATCTGTTAGCTTCTTAACTTTTTGAGACTGCCCCAAAAATGGGTGGAACTTTTGAATGCATCTCATTTCAGCATGTCCTTTTTCCCCGCACTGTATGAGTAGAATTAGGGTCCTTTTTGTGTTCCAAGACTGCGAGTTCAGTCCTTAGAAGTGAGAGACTTTAAGTGCAGGTGGGGAAACGTGTGCTATCAGAACTTGCTGTGTCACTGCATATTTCATCTTCTCAGAAGTACAGCAATCTTGTATTTCATCTTCTCAGAAGTACAGCAATCTTGTAGTCACTATATTTAAATAGTGGGGGCATGGATGATACAGGGATGCTTGCCACTCTTGAAAATAATGCTTTTAGTGTATAAGAGCATGTTTTTCTTGTCTTTTATTTTAAGAAGATTTCATTTTTTTTCACAATTTCGGGGCTTAGAGTTGCCTCGACTTCATTTTTGCTGCTGGTGGAATTGTTTGGTATCTTGACAAATCTGTGTTTTTCCAGAAACATGTTCTTTATTCACCCCAGTCCCATGGAGTTTTACAGATGATTACTTTGCATCTTTTGCCTGATAAGTTTTATTTAGTAGTAACTGTTTTCCTGATGTTTAGAAGTCATCTTGCAGAAGAATTTGTTGATTTTCTGAGGCAAGTGCACTGCAGTTCTTTTGCAGGACTTGGGTTAAGTATGTGGTACAGAATTTGAAACTGGTCAGGCCATTTACAGTACATGGCTGATTTTTTTTCCCTGTTTTCACTGTAGATTTTTTTATATGAATCAATGTTGTGAATCGGTGTGCCATGCCTATTCATAAATATTCATGGTGTCCATTTCAGTATTCTTTCAGTCTTGCTTTAGTGCCATCCGGATTTCGTCTGGCAGAAATAATATAGTTTGTACAACTTTTCTTTCCTTGCAGGGGAAAGGGGGGCAGCTCCTCCAGTGGTCTTACAGCTCTTTTTCCTTAGATCACAGAATTCCATGTTGAAACTTGGTCACCAGCAAAGCAGGCATTACCTTGACTTTCATACTGTGTAATTTTTTAATTATTTTAAGTACTTTACTGATGTAAGGAAATGTTTTTGTAAATGTTGGGATACAGTTTAATGTTTAAACAGAGTGCCAGTATTTTTAAAGCTTGGCAATTTTCAGCTAATATGGTAGTCAGACTAATTTGACTTGCTATATGATGATGATGATCTCTCCTATTAAATAATAGCAGTATCCACGAAAGTATTATAGTTTGTTTCATCCTTTAGGATGACCTCTTTTTGCTATCAACTAGAGGCTCTTTTTGCTGTCAACTAGAGGCAAACTAAAGACTTCCTGTTCCTCATGAGTGATTGATTCCTATGTCAAGAACTATCAGGTTATATTAAGATTATTATAAATGTCTGTAAAAGGTAGATAATGCATATTTTATGGGTGGTGCTGTTTTAATAATTATAGTCTGCATTTATATAAGTTTATCAAATTAAAATAAAGTTGCTGGTCTTGACATGGGAATGGGTCTGAAACCATGCATCATCCCAATACTGTGTAGTGATAAATAATTCATTGCCCAGCAATAATTTTTTCTGGCACTTTTTGTTGCACACTAGTGCTCACTGTTTCAAATACTCTGTTCTGTTGTACTATTCTCAGTAGGTGACAGAAACTGGCTTATGAGTCACCTAAGAAAAAAGCAGTTTGTTACTTGGACGGGGAAGTGTTATATTTAAACCCACAGCGAAGGCATATTTTCATTGTCCTCTGAAGTTACTGATGGTCATATACACTGTGGAGATTAATCAATTCAGATATGCAGTAATTTTACTCCAAAGTGACATGCATTGAAAAATGTTCTGCAGTAATATTTAAATTTTTAAATAAAATGTTTCTTTTATTACTTTTCAGTTTGTATTTTTTCAACTTATGTAGTTCTTTCATATAAGAAGCGGAGACTAGAGTTGCATAGCATACAGGTAATGGACATTTACATGTGTTGAAATAAGTGAGACTGGGAGGCACTTTTTACTTTGCTATTTATGCACCTCCAATGCCATTTCTGCCTCTGTTCCTTATTTAAGTATTAAAAATTTTTCTGTTTGGTTTCAACAACTTGCTAGATTGGTGGCAGCTTGATAGCCATAGCACTGGTGGAAGAAGGAAGCATAGTATGAGGTCATCTGCAGGAGAAAAAAAAATATGCCTTTTTCCTTAAATGGAGGAAGAAGAGCATGCAGTGATGCATAACATATTTCTGTCTTTCAAAGCAGCTTAATTTTCTGGTGCATGGCAGGTCTGTGTGGGTACTATTGGGGGTTCTGGCAGAGAC
This sequence comes from Protopterus annectens, assembly GCF_019279795.1. Taxonomy (NCBI): domain Eukaryota; kingdom Metazoa; phylum Chordata; order Ceratodontiformes; family Protopteridae; genus Protopterus; species Protopterus annectens. Next base: position 1,705,318,423 of record NC_056733.1, read on the forward strand.
TGCCTTGGTTTGTCTTGTTGGCGAAAAAGGGAGTAGTTACTGAATGTTAGATCTGAAGTAGTTAACTTCATTCGTCCATCAACCTGTGGGTATCTGATCCATATCGGATCCGAGCCGGCAGCTTCAAACAGCTAACATCTGAGCTCCAAGCTCCTCCCCCTTACCCATAATCCCCTGCTATCCCTTCCTGACCTCAGATCTCAGCAGCTCTGAACGAGTTCCAGGCGTGGGAGTAGATCGTTTCTGTGAGAAAAATCCTTTTTCTTTTCTATTTTAACAGTAAGAAAGTTGTGTGTGGTGCTCCTAGTTAGTTTATAGTGGTTAACTTTTTTTGTAGTTAATTTTTGTTAAGTTACTTCCCCCTGTGTGTGTGAAGGCGTGTCTGTCTTTGGGCCTAGGGTACTTTAAATCATGTCCGAGGCCCCTAAAGCCTTCTTTTCTAAATGCACCGAGTGTGGCCATAAGCTGCCCCCAGCGGATGGCCACACTTGGTGTGTTATCTGCCTTGGGATTGAACACCTCTCCTCAGGCTGCACCATTTGTGCAGCCTTCAACCCCAGGGCTTTGAGGGACAGGAGGTCGAAGTTGATTCTGGCGGGACTGTTGCCCCCGGACTTTACTTCGTCCTCCTCCCCGTCCGTGACACCTGCCGTGGCATTGCCACCTTCCATCCCTGCTCCCCTGGCTGGGACTCACCCCCCCACCTCAGGCCAGGAGGAGAGGGAAGCTAGGAGGGAGAGGAGAAGAGAAGCACCACAAGCGGTGGGCCGAGTCTTCCTCCTTGGCCCCGACGGCCAAGCAAGTAGCTTCTCCAAGGGCCTCCGGGCCTTCTCCTTCCCGGCTCCATTCACCACGTTTTTCCCCGGAGCCGGAGGAGTAGGAGACCCGGCCGCCTTCAAGGTCATGGAGGTGGCACTCCTGGCCCACCTCGGTGGCCTCATCTAGGTCAACCCGTAGCTTGTCCGATGCAGATATGAACTGGATGATGCATAGGTTCCTCCAGGCCCAGCTGCAGATGGGAGTGCTCCTGCCCCCCCCCCCCGCTCTGGGGAGGGCACTCAACCCCCTTTTTCACCCCGATTGCTTCTTCTCCGACCCATTTCCAGGGTTCGGAGCCTTCGGAGCCGGGTAGCATGTGAGCCGGGAGAGTGTCTGCACAGAGTACCTCGTACGTCTGTGCTGACGGCACCCTCGAGTTGTCTGGTCCGTTCTCGGAGCCGAGAGCTGAGCTTCGGATCCGGAGGTGTCAGTGGGTCTTCGGCTCCGGCTTGGTCGGAGCATATTGGCTCTTCGGATCCAATTTGCTTTGGCACCGGCTCCGATCCACACATCGGATCCGAGGGGGCTGCTCTCAGATCCCAGAGAGAGCAGTTCTCCTTCGGCGTTCGATATCTTGGAGAGGGTATTATCGATGGATTCGAGGCCCCAGGCTCCTGCTATGGTTCCACCCTGCACTCCCTCTCAGACGGGCCTACCTTCCATCACCCGGCCCCCCCAGGGTCAGCCTACGTCCCAGATAGTTCCCTTAGAGGAACAGGATGTGGTTGGTGAGGCCTCTTCGGACAGCCACCCCCCCCCCCCCGAGGAGATTTCTCACAAACGTAAGTGCAAGAGGAGGCACTTGGACTCACCTGAGTCCTTGACCAGAAGACACAGACTTTGAGGAAGTGGAAGGTTCCCCAAGGTCACCCCCTGAAGACATCTCCTTTGGAGACATCATGGAAATGCTTCATATTGGAGGGGGGTGGTCAGCCCAAAAACCTTCCTCTGATGAGTCTGTTTCTGAAGGCGTTTGACGCAGGCCCTTCTACCTCTTGGGTGTCCCCTCCCGCCGATCCCCTGGTAGACCTGATTACTACCAGGGCATGGAAGGAGCCGGGCACTGTGGAGCCCATTCCAAAGAGACCAGATAAAATTCTCAGCCCCCCTTCTGATAGTAAGTGTTGGAGCAAGAGTGCTCCTGTAGTTGCCATGTTGGTGGCTGCCGCCACCAAAAAGGAACCAACGCAGGAGAGTTCCTCGATCCATCCTCCAGACAAGGAGTCTCGGGCGATGGGCCACCTGGGGAAGCGGATGTTTGCTTCAGCCACCTTCTCTGTAAGGTCGCTGAATTATATGGCACACGTGATACGACACCAGTGGGATCTCATTAAAGAATATGCTGGGTCGCCCCCAGAGTCCATGTCGGCCGAGGATAAGAAAGTATTCTCAAACCGAATGGCCACTCTCAAATCCATTATGAACACCTCTATGCGGCTCCTCTCCTGTGCTATGGAAGGAGCCGTTAGAGCTAGCGGAGCAGGCATTGTCTTACGATGGCATGCTTGGCTCCGCCATTGTGATTTTGCAGAACCCTTTAAGGCATCTTTCGCTAATGCCCCTTTTGACTGTTCTTTGCTATTTGGCAAGACCGTATGCGACACGCTGGTCCAGAGCGAGAAAGACCGGAAGACGTTGTCTGCCGTCTGAGTCCGCTTCTCTGCTCCCCAGAGGTCCTTTTCTAGGAACCAAAAGGGACAGAAGATGATGTGGTTCCGGAAGTCTCAACAGTCCCGTTTCGCTCCGGACCCTTCATCCTTCAGAGGCAGAGGAGGACAGGGTGGACGCCGGCCCTGAGGCAGAGGGGGACCGAAGAATTTCGGGTCAAGAGAACCCTTTTCTGATTGGCCCGTGCAGCAACCCTGAAGGGTTACACGACTGCTCCACTCTGGAGGCAGTCGTTGGGGCATTTCTCGAGGCACCTAGCAGTCTGGGAGTCAATTACAACAGATCGCTGGATGTTTCGAATCATATCCAGAGGTTACAAGATCCCCTTTCTCAATCTCCCTCCCAAATCGTGGAGCCTCCCCGATGTCCCACCCAGTCAAAGGGAGGCAGCAGCCGCAGAAATACTCCAGCTGCTAGAAAAAAGAGCAATCCAGCACGTCCCCCCAGACCAGTCCAGATCAGGCTTTTACTTCAGGTTCTTCTTGGTGCCAAAAAAGACGGGGGACTTGAGACCCATTCTCGACCTGTCCTTTCTAAACCGGTCAGTGGCCAAAGAAAAGTTCTGGATGGTCACCAGTCAATCCATTCTCCCACTCCTGCAGGAGAACGACTGGATGTGCTCTATAGACCTCAAGGATGCGTGCTACCACATTCTGATGGACAGAAGATCCAGAAGGTTTCTTCGCTTCCGGCTAGGAGCCAGCCACTACCAGTTCAGGATCCTTCCCTTTGCCCTCACCACAGCCCCCAGGGTGTTCACCAGGTACGGAATACAGGTCTTTCTGTACCTGGACGACTGGCTCCTGACCGTCCCCACCAGGCATCTACTGTGCTCAGCCAGAGATTACTTCCTCCACTTAGCCTCCCGACTGGGAATCACAATATCAAAAAATCTTCTCTTCAACCAACCCAGATCTTGGACTTCATTGGGGCCAGATTAAATACAAACCTTTTGCAAGTCTTCCTAACTCCGGACCGGCTTCGAACACTAAAGCTCCATGTACTGGCCCTTCTACACTCCCCGGCTCCTCCAGCGGAATTGGTCCTGAGGGCTCTAGGTTCCATGGCGGCAGCAATCAACCTGCTACCCTTAGCGTGCTTGAACATGAGGGTTCTACAATGGACCTTGCAGGTTCAATTGTCCATCCTGCAACATCCACTGAGTTCACCCATCCCCCTCAGCAGGGTTTGCAGGAAAGACTTATTCTGGTGGCTCCAGTCCCCGGATCTCCAGAAAGGGCGCCCTTTCTCAGTCTCCTCCTCTAACCACGGTGACCACGGACGCTTCTCGCCTCTGGTGGGAGAGTCATTGTATGGGCAGAACCGTCCAAGGCACATGGACCCATTCAGGGACCCCGTTGCTTATCAGTGTCCTAGAGATGAGAGCGGTGCTTTTGGCGTTGCAAGCAGTCCAAGCCCTTCTTCCCTTGGGGACAATTGCAATTCAGACAAACAACATGTCAGTAGTCTGGTATATCAACAAGCAAGGGGGAACCCGATCCTACCCGCTTTGTCGAGAGGCCATGAGAGTCTGGGAATGGGCAATCTCCAACCACTTTCTCAGTGATGCACATTCCGGGCTGGTCGAACATCTTGGCAGACAGGTTGAGTCGAACCATCCTTTCACCGTACAAGTGGTCTCTGAACTCGAGAATAGCGAAGCAAATCTTTCTCAAGTGGGGTCCACCTTACTGCAATCTCTTTGTGTCTCCTTTGAACGCAAAGTGCAGCGATTACTTCGCTCTAATCCCCCCACTGGGGGAATCCCCCAGAGATGCTCTGGTGCATGTTTGGCCATCCGGTCTACTTTATGCTTTTCCACCTCTTCCCCTAATGCTAAAAGTCTTGCAGAAAGCCCGTCGGTTGGGGAGCAGAGTGATCCTCATAGCCCCATTCTGGCCTCGTCAAGCATGGTTCCCATGTCTGTGGTCTCATCTAGTGAATCCCCCATGGATTCTAGATCCCACTCCGGATCTGATCTCTCTCACCCACTAGGATTAACAACCCCGAACCTGGACAATCTCAAGCTTACAGCTTGGTTGATCCAGTTCCAGTAATAGCTAGGACTCCCGGTATCTCGCCCTCTGTTAAGGCTGTTCTAGTAGCCGCTCACAAGCCTTGTACGAGAAAGGTTTATAATAGCAAATGGAAGCGTTTTTAAATTTGAGTGGAGCATAGAAACTTAGACCCCTTTACAGCTCCGTTACCAGCAGTACTAGAATTTTTGTCATTCTTATTCGACCAGGGTGCTAGCTCCTCTACGGTCAAAGTCCAGTTAGCCGCAATCTCCCACTATCATGTGGGAAGTGATCTCTGTCCCTTGGCCTCTTCCAAATTATGCGATACCTTCTTAAACGGTACCTTCCTCTTGAGGCCTCCTGTTAAAGATGCAGTTCCTCCAAGGGATTTAACTCTTGTTCTCCAGTCTCTGACAGCTCCTCCCTTTGAGCCTGCAGCTTCGGTAGATCTAAAATACTTATCTTGGAAGACGGCTTTTCTTATTGCCATCACTTTGGCCAGAAGGGTTTCAGAGCTTCAAGCCCTTTGCGCCAAGCTACCATACTTGGTTTTCCATAAAGATAGGGTTTCCCTCCGGACCAGTCCCTCCTTTTTGCCCAAAGTTGCTTCGGGGCCAAATATCAATCAATCTATTAATTTACCAGTATTCTTTCCAAATTATCAGAACAAGGGTGAATACAAGTTGCATTCTCTGGACGTACACAGGCAATTGAGGATGTTCATCGTGTTACCCTGCTGCAGTCATCACACTTGGGTTATCCTGTCGTCAGGCGGTCCCGCAGTCGGCCGGAATTCCAAAGTCTTGTTCCGGCGTCGGTTGCTCTTGCTTCTTCCCTGATGTCAGTGCGCCAGGGGTATATATATATTGCAACCAACGCCATTTTCTTCAGTCTTTCTTGCCGCGCGGTGCCCGAAGTAAAAGCAGTTCGCAAGTGCCGGTCGGCCGACTCCTATTTTCGAATTCGAATTTCAGACCAAAGTCTTCTATAAAGCTATGTACCCCGTTGGGGAAACTTTTCTTGCCTCAGACCGATGTCAGAAAAAGTTAACAATTGTATTTCTTGTGGGAAGCAAATACCTCATAAGGATTTTCACTCTTATTGCATACCTTGCCTAGGCCCAGACCACGACGTCATTAGTTGTCTTTTTTGTGCTAGGTTTAATAAACGTACTATTAAAAGATGCTTTGATTTCGCACGACACTACTTTGGTAGAAAATTTAATTACAGTATGCCGTCGGAGCAACCAACTACCGGCGTGCACAAAAAACGCAAGGATAAGGACAGACAGCCCAGGCATAAGCCAGATTCTGAGGCTTCGGCTGGTCCGGTCTCCGGTCCTCAGTGAGGCTCCGATGCAACCCCTGACTACCGCAGATCTGGAACCCGAGACCGCTTCTGAACTTTTAGCGGAATGTACCAGGCCGACGCAGCCATTTTGTTCAGGCCCTACCGACATTGCTGATAAAGATGTCGGGGCTGCAGAAACGCCATCAGTTTCTGAAGACGTTTTCAGACAGACGCTCACCATTAAAACATTTCCTAAGACGAAGACTCCTATTAAATCTAAAAGGACTGCACTTCAGTCCCCTGTTCAAGGCCCAATGCCTAAGAAACAGATGCTCAAAATGGCTGAGGTTCTACTTGCACAGGACCGCTGACCACAGGAAATCTGAGCAACTCTTTGTATCCTTTGCTAAGCCCTCTTTGGGAAAAACGGTATCAAAAGTTATATTGTCCAGATGGATCTTCCAATGTATACTTCTTGCATATAAGAGTTCTGGCCGATCTGAACCCGAAGGAGTCCACGCCCACTCTACTCGATTGATTTCTACCTCTGCTGCCTTTTGGTCCAGAGTATCATTGGATGACATTTGTTCAGCAGCCACTTGGGCATCATCTCACACGTTCAATAACCATTACAAGTTGAATAAAATTTCCAGAGGGAGAGCATCCTTCGGCTCTGCAGTGCTCAGGAATATCCTTCCACAAGGACCTCCCAAGGATTGGGTAGCTGGGGACTCTGTCCCACAGGTTGATGGACAAATGAAGTTAACTACTTCAGTTTAAGAAGTTATGTACTCACCATAACGTTCCATCTGAGTAGGTAAACTTCATTTGTCAGCAACTGACCCACCCTCCATCCCTCTAACCTATAGTGCGTACTAAAGGATTCCTTGCCCTTGTTTCCAGATAACTGTAGGTTGGGATGGGCAGGTGATTCTTTGTGGGGTAATGCTGTGTTACTGAGCAAACTCGATCTGAGGTCCGGAAGGGATAGCAGGGGGTTATGGGTAAGGAGGAGGAGCTTGGAGCTCTGATCTTAGAGCTCGGATCTTAGCTGTTTGAAGCTGCCGGGTCGGATCCAGTATAGATCCGATACCCACAGGTTGCTGACAAATGAAGTTTACCTACTCGGATGGAACGTTATGGTGAGTACATAACTTCTTATTTCTCACACTGGTTGTCGCCCAGTGATGCAAGTTCTTTGCCAGATCTTGGTCATTGATTTACATAGATATCGCAGGTGTTGCATCATCATATGAATGTTGCGGTAGCTGTTTGTCTTTAAGATCCCAGTTTCATTGACACCCCATTGTAAACTGCAGAACCTTAGCAGGCATCCCATAAGTAACCATTGTTGAATGTTTACTTCCTTATAATTAGTAATATGGAAAATTGTTGAGTATAGATTTATTTAATCCTAACTATTTAATCATTCAAGTTTGTATACTTAAGTTGAGACCTACCGTCAGTGAACTCCTATGAAAAATAAACTATTGATCATATACTGATGTAAAAAAAAGTCATAATGGCTAAAAATACCAAAAATATATATTGGTCAGTTTACTTTTAATTAAGTGTTGCACGAAAGCAAATCAAAACTATAAATAATATGGTGTAAAGTGCATACAGCTTTAGAATTAGCTGCTAGTAATAGATAACTGATAGTTTGTAAAGAAGTACACAGAGCACACACAGAAAGCAGGGAAGTGTAATCTTAGTGTTTTAATGAAGAGGTGGTATAGATGAGCAACGTTAATATAACTTCATAGTAATTTGCATGCATTAAGAATATGTGACTTATTGGGGACTTCACTCTATTTGATTTGAAGACTGTGACTCACTGATTGCTTCAGGATGTCAGAAATGCAGACTGAGTGATTGTTGCCACTCTTGACAATGCTGAACATGGAGTAGGTATTTCACAACCCCACCTTAAGATAACTGTGTGCTATGCTGGTAGCGAAGTAATGTGTTTAATGTATGGCAAGTCTTAAGAGGCGATAGCTGCCTTGCAAACTTGAGATGTAGTCAGTGGGTTGCAGAAATTAATGAATGTCTGTGTGTATTGCTACCCTGATGTAGGACAAAAGCAAGAATTGTCTGTCCACAAGGAGTTTCTTAAGCTAAAATTTGAGAGAAGTGTCTCTCATATCTATGCTGTAAAGTCAGTTGTAATCTCTGAGGTAGGAGCAGTTGCTTAACTTGAGAGGGTTAGGCTTAAAAATGTCTAATTCATGAAACTGTTGAGACTGTTAATCACCTTGGGGTTTATATATCTTGATTACCATGTGTTTATCTTTTTTTAGATATAATAACTCCCATTAATTTTTAATATGGAATTTTGAATTGTCACAGTAAGGAGTAGCACCAGCTGGTACTAGAGTTGGCTTTGCCACTTTTTTGTCACCAGATATGTTATATGAGGATAAGATTTTGGATTGGTTAGGAAATGATGTACACGTTTGACCTGTTTGAATACATTCTGTGCTTATTTTTGCTGCTGCAGTGGCTGTTTCAGTACTAGGAAAAGGCAGTATTGAATGTGTGGCAACATAAGCCTAAAGTTACCTCCTTCATTAGTAACATTTATAGTAGTACCTGTTTTGTGGGAGAATTCTATTGCCTCATCTACTTTGCACTTAGCTTCATGAAATTGTCTGCAGATATGTGTATGTGAGTGATGTCATCTGTGTACCTTGGGTGTTTAAAGGTGAATAAATTCCTCCAGTCCACATATCTTGAGAATTTGTTTTTTATTCAACATTTACCTGATAGCAGTTGACTGTGTTTGTTACACAGTCGTGTTTGATGAGAATAAGTTGTGTGAAAGCTGGAAAATTGAGGTTGTAGTTGGACTGGGGTTATCAAGCAAGAAAAACAAAATGTATTTGCAGTTGCACTGCTGATGTCCTTCAAGGATGCATCTGTAGTCATCACATATGGGTTGTCCTGCCTCAGGCAGCCCTTCGGTCGGCCGGATTCCAAAGTCTGGGTCCGGCATCGGCTGATGTCGCTCTTTCCCCGACGTCACAACGCCTGGGGTATAAAAGCGTCAGCCGGCGCCATCTTCCTCAGTCTTTCTTGCCGCGTGGTGCCCGAAGCAGAAGCAGTTCGCAAGTGCCGGTCGGCCAGCTCCTGTATTTCAGCTACCGAAGACTTCAAAAAGCTAAGTACCCCGTTGGGGACTCTTTCTTACCTCAGCCGATGTCAGATAAAGTTAATAATTGTTTAACTTGTGGGAAACAAATACCTCATAAGGATTTCCAGTCTTACTGCCTTCCTTGCCTAGGCCCAGACCACGACGTCTCGGCCTGTTCAGCCTGTGCTTCCTTCAACCGACGAACACTTAGACGTCGGTCGGAGTTTGCAGAGGAGTTTTTTGGGGCTAGTTTTGCTTATAAAATGCCGTCGGAGACCCTGACTTCACATTTAGTTCAAAAACGGAGAGACAAGGACCGACACTCGGTCCGTGGTTTCGGTTGAAACCACGGCAAGGCCTACCGCGAGTGTCTGTTTCGGCTGAAACAGAGTCCTTAGCTCCTCCGATTACCGAAACCGCACAACCGACGACCTCGGCACCGGAGGCCCCTGCCGAGTCGGTTGTTGTATTACCTGCTGAAACTGGTGTCCTGGAATCTTCCGACACCATCCCTTTAGATAAATCTACTCCAGCACGTGGTGCAGCCAGGCCTCCTGCATGCATGTCCATTAAGGCTTTCTCCAGGGCTAAAGCTGCTAAACTCACAAAAGCTTTGCCTCCCAAGGTTACTCCTCAGGGAACTTCTACTGGTGCTCAGATCCTAACCTTAGCAGAGGATCTTATCTCATGGGCTCACAACCCCACCCGGACAGAGGCTCACATCCACCTCCAGATAAAAGGCCCAGGGTTGAGCCCTCTGATCCCCACTCCTCTGAGTTTTCTGTTGGCTCTGCCCTCTCGGACCACCAGGAGGAGGCTTTTTCGGCCTATGAGGATTCTGATGCTGAAGAATCCATTCCCTCGGCCTCCCCTCCTGAAGAGTTTTCCTTTGGGGAGACACTGCATGCAATGAGAGAGCATTTCCAATGGCAGGGTCAGGATTTTTCAGACTCCCGGAAAAGATTAAGGATGTTTTTACATTTGCCTCAGCATAGGCCTTTAGCTATACCTCCTGTGTTAAATGTTATTGATGATGTGTACTCTGACTCTAGCACAGCTCTTGATTCTCTCCCTCCGGCTCCTGCCAAACCTGATAGGTACTATAGGGTCCCGGACTCTCACCTTCACCTGTACAAGGGCCACTCTGCTGATCCTGAAACTATTTCTCAGGGCCCTAAAGGGGTTGCAGCTACCACTGCTAGAAATCCTCTACCCTTTGTGAGGGAGTCCAGAGCTTTAGAGCGATGGGGTAAAAAAGTGTATACTTCTGCAACTCTTTCTATGAGGGAATTAAATTGTCAATTTCATATGATACAGTACCAAGAGTATTTGTTAGATGAATTACATAAGAAACTGTCTTCCTCTGAACCCCTCGATCGCAAATCCCTTCAGGATCTGGTACACAACTCCCAGCAGGTTAGTAATCACTTTCTGCAGTGTGGTTATGATGCATTGGAAGCTTCATGTAGGTCAGCTATGACAGGTGCAGTCATACGTAGGCATGCTTGGCTGAAGGAACAATCTCTGCCAGACCATGTTAAAGCTAAACTTCTGGATGCTCCTCTGGAAAAACAGAAATTATTTGGTTTCACGGCTCAAGAGGTCTTAAAGAAATTTGAAGAAAAGGCAAAATCTGTGCAAACAGTCAAAGACTTTTCTGCAAGTCCAACCACCAAGATTCAGCAGAAATTGGCCTACCAAGAATTAGTCCTTTCCGGATTCGGAAAGATTTCAGAGAGGCAGAAACAGACGTGCCAGAGGTAGAGGGCAAACTAGAGGCTCCAACAGAGGCCGTCAATGGCAGCCTCCAAACCAGAGAAGTAGTGCAGGATCAACAACTACTACACGAGGACAGACTCAATGACTTTGCTTCGACTCCGCCGACCAGGGCTCAATTAGAAGCACCTTTGGGCGGAAAGCTTTCTTTATTCTCAGACAATTGGCACAGCATTACAAGGGACAAATGGACACTGCAAATTATAGACAAAGGATACAGGTTCTATTTTCACACATTGCCAAAAAGAAAAGGCATGCCAGACCTGCCACCAAATCAAAGGGCAGAGGCCTTGAAACAAATCTCCAGCTTAATACAAATGAAGGCTATAGAAAAGGTTCCTTCCTCAGAACAAGGCCAAGGATTTTATTCCAGACTATTCCTTGTTCCAAGAAAAGAAATGGAGGCCTATTCTCGACTTGTCCGCACTGAATACTTATCTCATTGTGCCAAAATTCAAAATGCTGACTCTACAGCAACTCCTTCCCATGCTGGGCAAGGGGTCTTGGCTGGTGACTCTAGACCTCAAGGAGGCATACCTGCATGTCCCTATCAGACAAACTTGCAGAAGATACCTCAGATTTCTTGCAGGGTCAGAGCATTATCAGTTCTCAGCATTGCCCTTTGGCTTATCCACTGCGCCCAGAGTATTCACGAAATGCCTGGCATCAGTAATAGCACACTGCAGACTCCAGGGGATTCAAATCTACCCATATCTGGACGACTGCCTTATATAAGCGGACAACCAACAAACTCTGATAAAGGACTTAAATTATGCCATCAGTCTTCTGCAGGCCTTGGGATATACAGTCAACACGCACAAATCAAGACTTGTTCCATCCCAAAGAATAACCTTTCTGGGTGCGGCTCTAGATACAACCACCCAAATGGCTTATCTCGCAGAAGAAAAACAAAGTCAACTACCAGATTACTTCAAGAATCTGACAAGACAAACTCAGCTGACTGCAAGGAAAATCCTGCAGGCCCTGGGTTACATGGCATCCTGTATTCTTCTGATTCCACAAGCAAGGCTACATATGAGAAAGCTACAGTGGTACCTAAGGAGTTTATGGACTCAGCACAGTTACAGTTTGGAAACTCTAATCCCACTCATTCCATGCCTTCACAAGGAATTTCTGTGGTGGGCTCAGGCCAGCCAGTCCAACAGAGGGCTGCCCTTCACAAAGCCAAAAACCTCCCAAACTATTACAACAGACGCTTCAGACCTAGGTTGGGGGGCACACATGGAGGACAGCGGTCACGAAAGGAGCTACGCATGCACATAAATCAAAAAGAAATGCTAGCAGTGATACACGCAATCGAGGCCTTCAAACTCTTTCTGCATCAAGGCCATCTACTAATAAGGACAGACAACACCACAGTTATGTGGTACATAAACAAGCAAGGAGGTACCCATTCTTACCCTCTGTGCAGACTGGCAATGAATCTATGGGATCTTTCCCTGAAACTCAATATACAACTACAAGCTCAGTCTGTGCCAGGAAAGGACAATACACTGGCGGACAGCTTAAGCAGAAATATCATGGATGCGCACGAATGGATGCTGCACCCAGACATTTTCCAACAGATAACACAATCTTGGGGGAGCCCGGACATAGGTCTTTTTGCTTCCCCCCACAATCAACTGAAGAAATTCTGCTCAAGGACATACCACCCACAAGCCTGGAAAGTGGACGCCCTCTCTTTCAGCTGGAGAAATCTGAACGTGTATGCATTTCCTCCTCTCCCATTGATGTCCAAGGTGTTACTGAAGATCAGGTCAGAGCAGCCAAAAGTGATCCTGATAGCTCTGGACTGGCCAAGACAGCACTGGTACCCACTGCTAAGGAGCATGTCACGTATGAAGCCATGGCCCCTACCTCTATGGCCACTTCTACTGACACAGCACAGATACAAAACTCTCCACTCCAACCTGAAAACATTGCAACTAACAGCGTGGAGAATACCTTGATTCCTCCTCAGGATAAGCTACCCCAGAGAGTAAAGAATATTATTCTGGAAGCTCGCCGCCCTTCTGCAAGGAAGACATACTCAGCAAAATGGAAAAGATTTCTCATCTGGAACACCACAAAGGGCCTAGATGCAACAATGATGAACATGTCACATATTCTGGAATATTTGGCAGAAATGTTCCACAATGGACTGTCTTACTCTTCTATTTAGATCCATGCTTCAGCAATTTCAGCAGAGTACAATACTGATCCCCCTGTCTTCTCTCATCCTCTCCTAAGACAATTTCTAAGAGGGATCAAAAACATCAAACCTCCTAGGAAACCACCTGTACCTGCTTGGGACCTTAACTACGTGTTGGAAAAACTAACACTGCCTCCATTTGAACCAGCAGCATCTGCAGATCTACAGTACCTCTCATGGAAGACTGCTTTCCTTCTTGCAATAACCTCAGCAAGAAGAGTTTCGGAATTGCAGGCCCTGATGTCAGTTCAGCCATTTATTATTTTCCATCAGGATAGAGTTTCATTAAGAACTAATCCTACTTTTATGCCAAAGGTGGTATCCAGGATTTCATTGAATCAAGCCATTCAATTGCCTACCTTCTTCCCAAATACACAGAACAAAGGGGAGAAACTGCTGCACACCTTGGACATTCACAGACAGTTGTGCTACTACTTGGACAGAACTAAAGGTTTCAGAAAAACTGACCAGCTGCTGGTAGCATATGCTGCTGGTTCTCAAGGAAGAGCAATTTCCAAACAGACAATTTCAAAATGGATAGGAAATTGCATCCACTATTGTTACTCATTTCGTGGAAAGACTGTACCAACCAACATTAGACCTCATTCTACGAGAGCCACTGCCACCTCCACAGCATTCTTAAGAGGGGTGGCTACAAAAGACATTTTAGAAGCTGCCACATGGAGCTCCGTGCATACATTTGCCAAGCATTACAATTTACCTTTATATTCCAGATCCAGAGCAGGCTTTGCTAAGGCTGTCCTGCAGGGTATCTTAGCTACACCATCCTTTTCCTAGTACCTCCACCCCCAGATTGACTATGGTATTCTACCCATATGTGATGACTACAGATGCATCCTTGAAGGACATAGTACAGTTTTGTACCTACCATAAATGTAGATGTCCGATAGGTATGCATCTGTAGTCAGGTTTACCCTCCCTCCTTCCCCTCTGTGGTACTCCTAGGGTGCTTACCTCTCTATTAGCTAGCTGGGGGTTCTATTATGGTGTATTTGTTATATATATATATATATATATATATATGTATATATATATATATATATATATATATATATATTTGCAAATGTTTGGACTTTTTATTGCATTTTTCCAAATTTAGCCTTCATAGAGGGCACCTGGCATCTGGGGCAAGAAAAACTGAGGAAGATGGCGCCGGCTGATGCTTTTATACCCCAGGCGTTGTGACGTCGGGGAAAGAGCAACATCAGCCGACGCTGGACCCAGACTTTGGAATCCGGCCGACCAAAGGGCTGCCTGAGGCAGGACAACCCATATGTGATGACTACAGATGCATACCTATCGGACATCTACATTTATGGTAGGTACAAAACTGTATTTTTTCCTAGGCGGACAAGAAAATGTAGTGGAGATTTTAGCAGGGCATTTCACCATGGGTAAAGTACGCCTATCTTAACAATACTTGATGTTATGCATTTTGATGTAGGATTGTACTTGAGGCATGCTCTAATTTTGATCACCAAAGATGGTGTTTTTTTTTTAAGGTTATGTAACTGATTTTTGGCTGTTATGCATGGAGTTGCATAAATATGTTGTGGTTCTCCAAGATATGCAGTGTTAGCTTCTAAGCTGGTAAGTAACCACAGGCTTAAGTGTAAGACACCATTAATGTTGTATAACTGAAATTTTTGTGGTAGTAAAGTCAGCCCTGAATGTCATATTTTTCCATAAAATATGTGATTAAAAAGTTAATCAGTGTCAACACAGCTTGCCGTTAACAATCAAACAAAACTTTCAAGATATCAACTTTAAGATTGACCAGAAAGTCCCCCCCCCCAATCAGCTATGAGTGCCAGTTAGACTACTGCTGCCACTTTGAGCAAAAATTAAAATGCAGCATTTCTCAAGGCATGTAGTTGTGTAATAAAAAAAGACAACTAATGTTAACATTAATCTGCTCACTAAGCAGATTTCTATTTTCCATTGTGAAATTTCATTTGGTATGTTCTGAACTGTACATGGAGAAACAAAAACTGAAAATGAATAAGGATTAAGTCACCAGAATCACCCTTATCACAACCACAGCTATCCCACATTCTCAGTATACTTAAGTATGGGCTGTCTTGCTGATTCAAGTTCTGTTCATCAGAATGGTCTACACAATTGACATAGTTTTGTAATATTCTGTTCGACCTCTGTTCATCCTCTGACCAAATTGTCTTTTCTACTTAAATAGTTTGTTTTTAAGAAAATTTTGTGTATTGTAACTGT